>NW_026576158.1:100000-140000 GCF_028641065.1 Leucoraja erinaceus | reverse complement strand
CAGCCTGAAATGCATGGATTACTTGCCTATTTTGGCGTTCGCCCAATTTATTACGACACATCCCATCGACACATCCCATAGAGGGCGCCGTTGCACAATAAGCTGCTTTGTATTATAGAAAGCCCCAGTTCCCCCATTCTCACGAGCGACATGTTTGAAGACACATCATAGCATTTGTTTCGGATCTGTTTTACCCTCTCGATAAATGCGTATTCCGCGGTACTCCCGGCAGTGATAATACTGACTCATTCCTCTTCGTGTTTACCGGTATCTATCAACCCTTTTTTATTATTATTTTGTCCTTCAGGATGCTCTCTCCCATGTACCTTACTCTCAACACTTTCATGTTTATCTAGGGAAGTAGGCACCACCAACAAAAAAACATCTCTAACGTGTCATTCTCCCTATAACCAATATGGGCTCAAATTCGTCAAAATATCGCAGTCCCGGTTCAGGTGGCCATGAGCTCGTATTCTGTCAGCGACCGTCACGGTTTGTGTCGCTCCCTTCTTCGGATAAATTACTGACAATATTGCTGTTGGAGTATCAACTTTCAAATAGCCCGTGTGCCCGTTAAATGTGTTGAATGGGCGCATAGAATAATCATTGGGATCACTCCAGCAGTCGTATCCAATATTCCTACCCCGCAAGACACACGCAGGGTAAACGGTGAACATAGGAATATAGAAACATAGACAATAGGTGCAGGAGTAGGCCATTCGGCCCTTCGAGCCTGCACCGCCATTCAATATGATCATGGCTGATCATCCAACTCAGTATCCTGTACCTGCCTTCTCTCCATACCCCCTGGTCCCTTTAGCCACAAGGGCCACATCTAACTCCCTCTTAAATATAGCCAATGAACTGGCCTCAACTACCTTCTGTGGCAGAGAATTCCAGAGATTCACCACTCTCAGTGTGAAAAACAAATTCTCATCTCTGTCCTAAAAGACTTCCCCATTATCCTTAAACTGTGACGCCTTGGTCTGGGCTTCCCCAACATCGGGAACAATCTTCCTGCATCTAGCCTCTCCAACCCCTTAAGATCTTTCACTGAGATTTTCCCTCAATCTTCTAAATTCGAGCGAGTACAAGCCGAGTCTATCCAGTCTGTCTTCATATGAAAGTCCTGCCATCCCAGGAATCAGCCTGGTGTACTATGGCACGTCTAGGAGACCAAAACTGTACGCAATACTCCACATGTGGTCTCACCAAGGCCCTGTACAACTGCAGTAGAACCTCCCTGCTCCTATACTCAAATCGTGTTGCTATGAATGCTAACATACCATTCGCTTTCTTCACTGCCTGCTGCACCTGCATGCCTACTTTCAATGACTGGTGTACCATGACACCCAGGTCTCGTTGTATCTCTCCTTTTCCTAATCGGCCACAATTCAGATAACAGTCTACTTTCCTGTTTTTGCCACCAGTGTGGATGACCTCGCATTTATCCACATTATACTGCATCTGCCATGCATTTGCCCACTCACCCAGCCTATCCGAGTCACCTTGCAGCCTCCTAGCATCCTCCTCACAGCCAACACTGCCCCCAGCTTCGTGTCATCCTTTCTTTATGTGTTATTCGAATCGCATGCTTTGATGTCTAATGCATCCAATGCTTATAATTTGTTCGTTTGATGTGTTAAGTGATACGTGGGATCTCATATAAACCATAACCATTGATATGAACAATGAATATATTATGTATTTGTAATCCCAGCCGCTCGCGTGTGCATGAGGCGGTCACTTTAAAGGATAAATCGGGCGGTGTTAATCAGATAAACCTTTCTCTGGATAATGTAACGAGGTGCCTAATCACTGCTGTTATCTCTAACAATTTTTCATCCGCACCCCCCACCCACTCCCCCCCCCCCCCCCCCCCCCCCCCCCCCCCCCCTCTCTCTCTCTCTCTCTCCCACAGCTAACCTGGTGACGATTGTAATTCTCTCGCAAGGAAGATGCAGCCTCTCCAAATGCATCACTCGCTACCTGGTGTTTATGGCGGTGGCGGATTTCCTGGTCATTATCACTGCCGTTATCTTAAGCCGACTTCGGGTCATTTACTTCAACTCCAGTTTGCTGTCCACCACCCCGGCGTGCAGTCTGATTATTCTGCTCAGCTGGGCTTCCAAAGACACTTCCGTCTGGCTCACGGTCGCGTTCACCTTCGATCGGTTCATCGCCATTTGTTGCCAGAAACTGAAGCTAAGATATTGTACAGAGAAAACCGCGGCGGTCGTCATTGGAACCGTCTGCCTGCTCGGCATTGTGAAAAACGTCCCTCTGTATTTTAAATATGAGCCTCTCTACATCATGGATAATGTTCCTTGGTACTGCATCTTAAGGGAGATATATTATACTTCCGTTGCGTGGACATGCTATGACTGGCTGCACCGGATTTTAAACCCATGTCTCCCGTTCGTTCTGATCTTCCTGCTGAACGCATTCACTATCAAACATATCCTTGCCTCCAGCGCAGCCCGCAAGAGGCTCCGCGCCCAAAACCAGGGCGCCACCCAAAGCGACCCAGAGATGGAGAGCAGGAGACGGTCTATTATTTTACTCATGGCCATCTCGGGTACCTTTCTCCTGTTGAGGCTGACCTACATTGTAAATTTCCTATTCGTCCAAATTACAAGCAAGAACTACGCCACCGGAACCAATTCCTATGATCCAAAGTTTATCCTGCAGGAAAGCGGACACATGTTGGATCTGCTCAGTTCCTGCACCAACTCGTGTATCTATGCGGGGACACAGACCAAATTTAGACAGCAGTTGAAGATAGCGGTCAACTACCCTGTCAAAGTAATGAGCAAATGTATCAGAGAGCGATCATAGGAACATTCTGCCTCATCTTTCCAATAGTAACGCGGAATTGTTAGTCGCATTGGAACCGTGTATATGCTGATAGTTTATATTCTCGCCCATAACGTCAATGTTTGCTCTCCGTGAACTATGAAAATGCTTGCTGACTATTAGAAACATAGAAACATAGAAATTAGGTGCAGGAGTAGACCATTCGGCCCTTCGAGCCTGCACCGCCATTCAATATGATCATGGCTGATCATCCAACTCAGTATCCCGTATCTGCCTTCTCTCCATACCCTCTGATCCCCTTAGCCACAACTAACTCCCTCTTAAATATAGCCAATGAACTAGCCTCGACTACCCTCTGCGGAAGAGAGTTCCAGAGACTCACCATTCTCTGTGTGAAAAAAGTTCTTCTCATCTCGGTTTTAAAGGATTTCCCCCTTATCCTTAAGCTGTGACCCCTTGTCCTGGACTTCCCCAACATCGGGAGCAATCTTCCTGCATCTAGCCTGTCCAACCCCTTAAGAATTTTGTAAGTTTCCATAAGATCCTTACAAAATGCTATATATTATAAGAATCAGGTAGTTGTAAGACTTCCAGTGTAAAATAAGCAACACTGAGTTTTAGCTATGGATACTATGAGTTTCAAAGTAAAAGAAGTACTGACACTTTTGAAAAATATAAAAGTGGATAAGTCTCCAGGTCCTGACAGGATGAGTTGTGCGGAGCAAATTCCCAATGTCAGAAAATACATCGCAATGACACGATCATTAGGACGTAATAACATTGGTTAGATATTGACCTCGGGTCGACATGAGAATTCCAAACACCCTCATTGAAACAGAGGTGATGTGTTTTCCACACTAGTCTAATCGTAAGTTGCTATCCAAGTCACCTTGCAACCTCCTCCCATCCCCTTTTATAGTGCACCGGTCCTGGGTATTTTACGAAATTTCTCGTCGCGCACAAATTACAATTGAAGGGAGATGTTTGCAAAGGGAACGGTACTAACGGAATAGCACAACGGAAACACAGACATATGCACTGTAATTTTCAAGCAGGAACTGCAGATGCTGGAAAATCGAAGGGAGGCAAAGGTGCTGGAGCCTGAAGAAGGGTTTCGGTCCGAAACGTTGCCTATTTCCTTCGCTCCATAGATGCTGCCGCACCCGCTGAGTTTCTCCAGCACTTTTGTCTACCATATGCACTGTAATGTTTTCTTTCTCCCTCGCCTGTCGGGAAGCAACACATTTGGTCACGGAATTGCGATATAAATAAAGTGCTCTTAAGTATTGCTTTTACTGTTGTGTAATCAGTCGGGGGGAAAAATGTTTGAAACTAAAGATATTGTCATTTCATCTTATGATAGGACATATTATTGGTGTAAGCTAAATTCGCCTGCTTGTACATGAACCCTCGCCCTCCATTCCCTGTATACCCATTTGTCTAAAATAAAAGCCTCTTAAATGACAGCCAACGATATCTGCGTAATAATGTGTCCCTCTCATCTTCAAGATGTGGTCTCTATTCTTTGAGAACTGGCAAAGTCTTCCAATGATTAACATCGGGGAGACTAAGCTGCGGTTGGGCGATCGTTTCGCCGAACACCTCCGCTCAGTCCGCAATAACCTACCTGAACTCCCGGTGGCTCAGCACTTCAACTCCCCCTCCCATTCCCAATCCGACCTCTCTGTCCCGGGTCTCCTCCATTGCCAGAGTGAGCAACACCGGAAATTGGAGGAACAGCACCTCATATTCCGCCTGGGTTGCTTGCGTCCGGATGCCATGAACGTTGAATTCTCCCAATTTTGCTAGCCCTTGCTGTCTCCTCCCCTTCCTTCACCCTCGAGCTGTCTCCTCCCATCCCCCCGCCTTCGGGCTCCTCCTCCTCCCTTTTTCCTTCCTTCTCCCCCCCCCCCCCCCCCCCCCCCATCAGTCTGAAGAAGGGTTTCGGCCCGAAACGTCGCCTATTTCCTTCGCTCCATAGATGCTGCTGCACCCGCTGAGTTTCTCCAGCATTTTTGTGTACCTTCGATCTTCCAGCATCTGCAGTTCCTTCTAGAACACTCTTCCAACGCCATTTCTGCAACCGCACCTCCAACGCATTTTTTTCTGCCATTGCCTTGGTTTTCCAACGGGTCCCCAGTTAAGACACCTCTCGTGTTCTACGGCTCATTGAGACAGGTGGTCTGATATTCATGAACCCTTTGTCGCAGGTAATCGATGTAATCGCCGGTAATCGATGAACTATGATTATATATCAAGTGGTGAAAAACTGATTGGAAATTAAATATTTCCGTGTGAGCCGCGAAGAAAGATTTATCCGCTGGTAGTACTCGCGTTCATACCACCACCTTTTGACAATAGATAATTGACAATGGGTGCAGGAGTAGGCCAATCGGACCTTGGAGCCAGCACCGCCATTCAATGTGATCATGGCTGATCATCCACAATCAGTACCCCGTTCGTGCCTTCTCCCCATATCCCCTGACTCCGCTATTTTTAAGAGGCCTTTCAAGCTCTCTCTTCAAAGGGTTCCAGAGAACCTGCCTCCAGAGAATTCCACAGCCTCACAACGTTATGTGAGAAAAGGTGCTTCCTCGCCTCCGTTCTAAATGGCTCATTCTTCAACTGTGCCCCCCTGGATCTGGACTCCCTCAACATCGGGAACGTTCCCTGCCTCTAGCTTGCCCAACCCCTTAATAAACCTATATATTTCAATACGATACCCTCTCATCCTTCTAAACTCCAGAGTATACAAGCTCAGCCGCTCCATTCGCTCAGCATATGACAGTCCCGCCATACCGGGAATTAATCGCGTAAACCTACGCTGCACTCCCTCAATAGCAAGAATGTCCTTCGTCAAATTAGGGGACCAAAACTGCATACAATACTCCAGCTGTGGTCTCACCGGGGCCCTATACAACTGCAGAAGAATCTCTTTGTTCCTATACTCAACTCCCCAACATTGTCATGGCTAAAGTTGTCCCACTCTTTAAGAAGGGCGGCAGAGAGAAAATAGGGAATTATAGACCTGTTAGCCTGACATTGGTAGAGGAGAAGATGCTGGAGTCAATTATATTAGATGAAATAGCGGCACATTTGGATAGCAGTAACAGGATCGGTCCGAGTCAGCATGTATTTACGAAGGGGAAATCATGCTTGACTAATCTTCTGGAATTTTTTGAGGATGTAACCAGGAAAATGAACAAGGGGGAGCAAGTGAATGTAGTGTACCTGCACATTTTAAATCATTTCAGAAAGCATGTGATAATGTCCCACACAGGAGATTAGTGGGAAATCCTAGAGCACATGCTATCGGGTGTAGGGTGCTGACATGAATAGAAAATTGGTTGGCAGACAGGAAACAAAGGGGAGGAATTAACGCGTCCCTTTCAGAATGGCAGGCAGTGACAAGTGGGGTACCGCAAGGCTCGGTGCTGGGACCGCAGCTATTTACAATATATGTTAATGATCTGGATGAAGGGATTAAAAGTAATATTACCAAATTTGCAGTTGACACAAAGCCGGGTGGCAATGTGAACTGTGAGGAGGATGCTATGAGGATGCATGGTGATTTGGACAGGTTGGATGGGTGGGTAGATGCATGGCAGATGCAATTTAACGTGGATAAATGTAAGATTATCCACTTCAGGGACTAAAACAGGAAGGCAGATTATTATCCAAATGGTGGCATGTTGGGAAAAGCGGAAGTACAACTGGATCTGTGGTCCTTGGTCATCCGTCACTGAAAGTAAGCATGCAGGTACATGACAATTCTAACTCTTGGTTCAACTTGCACGGTATATCACAGGCCGACTCGAATTATCTCCTCCATCATAGCTCACCCAGACCCAGACCCTGCCAAACAGGGGGGCCGAATAACATAGTTTAGCTTTGGCAAATATAAAACCGCAGGGGGTTAGTTAGATTTAGTAATAAAATAACTTAACCGATTTTTTACATGTTGGTTGAGTCGGACAATATCCAGTCCGGTCCCTTTTCTGACCCTGGCTTTGGAGAAGGTCCAGAGGAGGTTTACAAGAATCTTTCGCGGAATGAGTGGGTGAGCTTATGGTGAGCGTTCGAAAGCACTGGGCCGCTACTCAGCCACTTTAAAGTTCTACACAACTTTAAAAGGTTGAGGGGAGACCCGGCAACGTCATGTCCGTTATTGGACTTTTCTGTTGAGCGGCAGTCGGTCCTTTGGCTTGTCGGCGACGCCGCCTTTCGGGAGGGGGCGTTTCGACTGCGGCCATTCGGCAAGTTTGCTTTGAGTCGACGTAGGTTCGTTGGCTTTTAGGCGTTCCGCCCTTTCGGTTAGTTTGCATTTAGACGTCCTATCCTTTCGGTTAGTAGGCGTTTCGGCTTCGTAAACTTTCGGTTTATTGGCGTTTCGGCCTCGTTTCCATTCGGTTCTTTGGCTTCGACTTCTTGCTTCGGCTTCTCGTCCGTCGGCGCCTCGTCCGCACACGCTGTAGTATGATGGTAGTTAATCTGTGGATTTGATTGCCTTAGAAGACTGTGTAGGCCAAGTCGCTGAATATTCTTTAGGCATTGATAGACAAATTCTTAATTCACTCCATTGAACGGGTGTCAAGGGTAATGTCGAAACATAGAAACAGAGGAACAAAGAAAATACGGCAGGAGTAGGCCATTCGACCTTTCGAGCCATTACTACCATTCAACATGATCATGGCTGATCATCCAAAATCAGTATCCCGTTCCAGTTTTTTCCCCATAACGCTTGATTCCGTTAGCCCTAAGAGCTGCATATAACTATCTCTTGAAAACATCAAGTGAATTAGCCTCCACCGACTTCTGTGGCAGAGACTTCCACTGAATCACAGCTACGGGGTGAAAATAAGCTTTCTTCATCTCAATCCTAAATGGCCTCACCCTTATTCTTAATCAGTGACCCCCTGTTTTTGGACTCCTGCCACTAGCCCGTGCAATTTCCAGCCGCTAGCCTGTCCAATCCCTTAACACTTATTTATTTTCTATGATCCCATCTCATCCTTCTCAAATCCCTTTGCCCAATTCTTTCATCGGATGTCAGACCTGCCATCCCGGGGTTTAACCTTTTGAACGTACCCTGCATGCCCACAATGGCAAGAATGTACTTCCTCAGATTAGGAGACAACACTGTACACAACAATCCAGGTGTGGTCTCACCAGGGCCCTGTACAACTACAGTGGAACCTCCTTGTTCCTATACTCAAATCATCTCGCACTGAAGGCAGGAAAATGGAATGAAGAGGCGGAGATCAGCCATGATTGAATGGCGGAAAAAACTCGATGGTCCGAATGGCGTAATTCTACTCCTGTAACTTTAGAACGTGAACTTTTACAAAGTGAAATGTCCTCCTCCCTGAAAAACAATGAAGCGTTGGGTCTTTCGGTCAATATTGTGTCCGTACTCATTCTTTTAATGTAATCTCTCAAGCCTTGTACTTTATTTCGCTCTATCTAACTTCCCTCCTTGAAAATATCAGCAGCCACTGATATCTACTGTCAGTTAATTGTTGTTTTTCATCCAAATACGGGCAATATTCCACCATAAACCTGAATGTCTTCATCTCTAATTAAGTAACAAACGTGTGCAGGTGACTGCCATAATTTGTTAGTTCACGTAGCTGTAACTAACGATTATGATGGCCGATTAGGAAAGGGGGACATGCAAAGAGACCTGGGTGTCATGGTACACCAATCACTAAAAGTAGGCATGCAGGTGCAGCAGGCAGTGAAGAAGGCGAATGGTATGTTAGCATTCATAGCAAAACGATTTGAGTATAGGAGCAGGGAGGTTCTACTACAGTTGTACATGGTCTTGGTGAGACCACACCTGGAGTATTGCATACAGTTTTGGTCTCCTTATCTGAGCAAAGTCATTCTTGCCATAGAGGGAGTACAGAGAAGGTTCACCAGACTGATTCCTGGGATGTCAGGACTTTCATATGAAGAAAGACTGGATAGACTCGGCTTGTACTCGCTAGAATTTAGAAGATTGAGGGGTGATCTTATAGAAACTTACAAAATTCTTAAGGGGTTGGACAGGCTAGATGCAGGAAGATTGTTCCCGATGTTGGGGAAGTCCAAAACAAGGGGTCACAGTGTAAGGATAAGGGGGAAATCTTTTAGGACCGAGATGAGGATTTTTTTTTTACACAGAGAGTGGTGAATCTCTGGAATTCTCTGCCGCAGAAGGTAGTTGAGGCCACAGTTCATTGGCTATATTTAAGAGGGAGTTAGATGTGGCCCTTGTGGCTAAAGGGATCAGGGGGTATGGAGAGAAGGCAGGTACAGGATACTGAGTTGGATGATCAGCCATGATCATATTGAATGGTGGTGCAGGCTCGAAGGGCCGAATGGCCTACTCCTGCACCTATTTTCTATGTTTCTATGTTTCTATGATGATGTAATTTCTCTCGAGATTGTTATCTGGACTGAATATAAGGAGAGCGATGTCTCTACTGGAGATTGCAACTCGCCATTTGATTGTTCTCCGGGAAAATGCATGCGCCGGGATATGGTCCGGTGTTCGCCGTTAATTATTCAACTCTTGCTACATTCGGTGTTCCGGGTAAAGCGTGACTGAACTCGGGTCAAGGGGGGATTACATATCTTGTGTCTTTTTCGTTTGTTGTTATTTATGTGGCGTTTCTTTACAGTTTATGCAAAAATCACATTCCTCGAGTGTTTGTTCTGTGTTGTGTTTGTGGAAAACTTCAGATCAATCAAGTCTCGTAACGCAGGGGATATGCTCATGTTTTTACGACCACAGTTTGGTCTGCCAGATGTGTTGTGAGTTCGTATTGCTTTATATTTTTTCCACGGCTAATCATTGCAGCGCAATCAGATCATAAAACAGCCTGAAATGCATGGATTACTTGCCTACTTTGGCGTTCGCCCAACTCATTACGACACAACCCATCGACACATCCCATAGAGGGCGCCGTTGCACAATGAGCTGCTTTCTATTATAGACAAGCCCCAGTTGCACCATTATCACGAGCGCCATCAATACTTTTTTCCCTAACTGTTTCACCCCCACGACAACTGCGTCATCCGCCTTACTCCCGGCAGTGCTTATAATCCTGATTCATTCTTCATTTCCACCGGTGTCTATCAAACTTTTTTTAATGTTATTTTGACATTCAGGATGCTCTCTCCCATGTACGCCTTACTCTCAACACTCTCATGTTTATCTACGGAAGTCGGCACCACCAAAAAAAAATCTCTAACGCGTCATTCTCCCTATAACCAATATGTTCTCCCTATATTCCAATATTCTCCCTTTAACCAAATTCGTCAAAATGCCGCAGTTCCGGTTCAGGTGGCCATGAGCTCGTGTTCTGTCAGCGACCGTTACGGTTTGTGTCGCTCCCTTCTTTGGATAAATTACTGACAAAAACGCTGTTGGAGTATCAACTTTCAAATAGCCCGCGTGTCCGGGTAAAGTGTTACATGGACGCAGAGAATAATCACTGGGATCACTCCAGCAGTCGTATCCAATATTCTTATTCCGCGAGACACATGCAGGGTGAAGGGTGAACCTTTCATTGTGTGTTATTCTAATTGCATGCTTTGATGTCTAATGCATCCACCGCATAGTCTGTTCGTTTGATGTGTTAAGTGACACAGGGGATCTCAAATAAACCATATCTATTGATATGAACAAAAAATGTATTATTTAATTGTATTCGCAGCCACTCGCGTGTGCATGGAGCGGTCATTTTGAAGGATGAAGCGAGCTGTTTTTTATCAGAAAATCTAATTTCACGCTCGTCTCCACGAGGTGTCAAATAACTACTGTTCTGTCTGACAATCTTTCACACCCCACCCCCACCCACTCTCACTCTCTCCCTGTCGCTCTCTCTCTCTCTCTCCTCTCTCTCTCTCTCTCGCTCTCTCTATCTCCCCCTCTCTCTCTCCTCTCTCCTCTCTCTCTCTCTCTCTCTCGCTCTCTCTCTCTCTCTCTCTCTCTCTCTCTCTCTCTCCCTCTCTCTCTCTCTCTCTCTCTCTCTCTCTCTCTCTCTCTCTCTCTCTCTCTCTCTCTCTCTCTCTCTCTCTCTCTCTCTCTCACTCTCTCTCTCACTCTCTCCCACAGCTAACCTGGTAACCTGGTCCCTCTGTATTTTAAATATGAGCCCCTCTACATCATGGATAACGTTCCTTGGTACTGCATCATCAGCCAGATCTATTATACTTCCGTTGCATGGAGATTCTGTGACTGGCTGCTCCATATTTTAAACCCATGTCTCCCGTTCGTTCTGATCTCCCTGCTAAACGCCTTCACTATCAAACATGTCCTTGCCGCCAGCGTAGCCCGCAAGTGGCTCCGCGCCCAAAACCAGGGCGATAAACAAAGCGACCCGGAGATGGAGAGCAGGAGACGGTCTATCATTTTACTCATGGCGATCTCGGGTACCTTTCTCCTGTTGAAGCTGACCTACATTGTAAATTTCCTATTAGTCCAGATTTATAAGCTCCTATTAATAATAATATCCCCATGGCCTGATCGTCTGCATCCCAGGGTACATAAGGAAGTGGCTCTTCAATTCGTGGACGCATTGGTGATAATTTTCCAATGTTCTATATATTCAGGATCGGTTCTCGTTGGTTGGAGGGCAGATAATGTTATCCCACTTTTTAAGAAAGGAGTGAGAAAACAGGGAATTATAGACCAGTTAGCCTGACATCGGTGGAGGAGAAGATGCCGGAGTCAATTATATAAGATGAAATAGCGGCACATTTGGATAGCAGATACAGGATCGATCCGAATCAGCATGGATTTACGAAGGGGAAATCAATCTTGACTAATCTTCTAGATTTTTTTGAGGATGCCACAAGGAAAATGGACAAGGGAGAGCCAGTGGATTTACTGTGCCTGGACTTTCCGAAAGCATTTGATGGGGTCCCCTACATGGTATTGGGGATAGAGTGCTGACATTGATAGAAAATTGGTTGGCAGACAGGAAACATAGAAACATAGAAACATAGAAATTAGGTGAACTGATGAAGGGTTTCGGCCCGAAACGTTGCCTATTTCCTTCGCTCCATAGATGCTGCTGCACCGGCTGAGTTCCTTAAGCATTTTTGTCTACCTTTGATTCTCCAGCATCTGCAGTTCCTTCTTAAACAAATGGTTGAGAGTAGGAGTAAACGGGTCAGAAACAAAGAGTAAGGATTAACGGGTTCATTTGAAAATGGCAAGCAGTGACTAGTGGTGTACCACAAGGCTCGGTACCGGGACTGCAGCTATTTACAATATACATCAATGATTTAGATGAAGGAGTTCAAAGCAACATTAGCAAATTTGCAGATGGGTGGCAGTGTGAACTGTGAGGAGAATGCTATGAGAATGCAGAGTGACTTGGACATGTTGGGTGAGTGGGCAGATGCATGGCAGTTTTAGCTTAATGTGGATAAATGTGAGGTTTTCCACTTTGGTAGCAAAGAACAGGACGGCAGGTTTCTATTTAAATGGCGTCAAGTTGAGACAAAATGGAGTACAACGGAATCTGGGGGGTCCTTATACATCAGTCTATGAAACTAAGCATGCAGGTACAGCAGGCTGTGAAGAAAGCGAATGGCATGTCGGCCTTTATCACAAGAGGAATCGAATATAGGAGCAAAGAGGTCCTTCTGCAGTTGTACAGAGCCCTAGCGAGACCACACCTGGAGTATTGTGTACAGTTTTGGTCCCCTAATTTGAGGAACGACATTCTTGCTATTGATGGAGCCCAGCGTAGGTTTACAAGGTTAATTCCCGGGGATGGCGGGACTGTCATATGCTGAGAGAATGGAGCGGCTGGGCTTGTACACTCTGGAGTTTAGAAGGATGAGAGGAGATATCATTGAAACATATACGATTGTTAAGGGTTTGGATACGCTAGAGGCAGGAAACATGTTCCCGATGTTGGGGAGCCCAGAACCAGGGGGCACCGTCTGTTGCTCTGTCTGTCCGGAATCCATATTGACTGTCGACCAAAATCTTATGTTTTTCAATGAAATTGTCAAGTCTTTCTGTAAAAAGTTTTTCAAGGATCTTGGAGAATTGGGAGAGAAAAGAAACAGGCCTGTAATTTGTGTAATGGTGTCTTTCCCCAGTTTTATATAATGGTATGACTTTTGTTATTTTCATTTTAGAAAACATAGAATATAGAAAATAGGTGCAGGAGTAGGCCTTTCGGCCCTTCGAGCCTGTACCTCCATTCAATATGATCATGGCTGATCATCCAACTCAGTATCCTGTACCATCCTTCTCTCCATACCCCCTGATCCCTTTAGCCACAAGGGCCACATCTAACTCCCTCTAAAATATAGCCAATTAACTGGCCTCAACTACCTTCTGTGGCAGAGAATTCCACAGATTCACCACTCTCTGCGTGAAAAAATGTTTTTCTCATCTCGGTCCTAAAAGACTTCCCCCTTATCCTTAAGCTGTGACCCCTTGTTCTGGACTTCCCCAACATCGGGAAAAATCTTCCTGCATCTAGCCTGTCCAACCCCTTCAGAAGTTTGTTCGGGAATTTACCAGATTGAAAAGACAAGTTACAGGTATGAGTTAATGGTTCTGCGATTTCTTCAATAACTTTTTAAAAAAATTATAATCATATCAATATCATTCCAATCAGTAGAGGATTTGGTTTTACATTTTCTTACACTATCTATGATTTATTTTCCTTCGACTGCTCTTAGGAAGATAGAGCGAGTATTTCTATCCCATAGATCAGTATCCGCCCCTTCTTTTGTTTCTCGGTCATTAGTTTTTTCTGCCAAATCTGGTCCCACATTTACAAAGAATTTGTTAAAACCTTTAACCGCATCATCACTATTATTTATTGTCTTGTCTTCCTCAATAAAATACTCAAGGTAGCCTGTATTTTTTGATCCATTTCTAATAATACTATTTAGCACGTTCAATAAACCTTTCATGTTGTTTTTATTATTCTCTAATATTTTATTATAGTATTCTTTCTTACATTTCCTCATAATATTGGTTAATTTATTCTTATTTTTTTTCATATCTAGTTTCTGCTTCTGAAGTTCAATATTTTATGAATTGTCTATATAGTGTGTTTTACTTTTTTCGGGCATTCTTTAAACCCTTTGTGATCCATGGACTATTTGTTTGTTTATGTCCATCACTATCTTGTTTCACGGGACAGTTTTTGTCCTAAAGTGATTTAAAAATATTTAGAAATCCATTGTATGCTTTGTCGATATGTTCACCCTCATATACTACCCTCGATTTCTGTTTCAGTAATTCATTCTTAAATGCATTTATATTTTTCTGCGATTCTCACCCTTTTGTATTTGAAATGACTGGTGTTCCTAGGTTTGATATAACTATAGTGATAAACAATATAAACATGTAAATGGTCACCCAGTTGTACGGGGTTTTGGTGAGACCACACCTGGAGTATTGCGTACAGTTTTGGGTCTCCAAATCTGAGGAAATACATTCTTGCCATGTACAGAGAAGGTTCACCAGACTGATTCCCGGGATGCCAGGATTGTCATATGAAGAAAGACTGGATAGACTCGGCTTGTACTCGCTAGAATTTCGAAGATTGAGGGGGGGGGGGGGGTGTGGTGGAGGGGGTCTTATAAATATATGGAACAGGGTGGAGGTGGTGAATCAGGTATAATTAGAAAATTTTAAAGGCGTTTTGACAAGTGCTTGGATAGAAACGAGGCAGAGGAACACAGAGCAATGCGGAAACTTGATTTAATTCATTGGACGATCCGCGGTTCGGCCAATTTGCTGTGCTGAATTCCTCTATAACTATGACTGCAATATACGAGCGACAACCTACAACCACTGAAATTGATGCCAAATCTGGCGGATTCCAGAGATCCCGAAATATTTTGGGAAGTAGATCCACGAGCGCGCAGGAAAAGGGACTAAAGCTAAGTTATATAGAATCCAACACAACAGCGTGTTTCGTTATTAAACAGGAGTGCAACAGAATACATGGAAACATGTAAAATATGTGCAGGAGTAGAGGCCATTCGGCCCTTCGAGCCTGCACCGCCATTCAATATGATCATGGCTGATCATCCAACTCAGTATCCCGTACCTGCCTTCTCTCCATACCCCCTGATCCCTTTAGCGACAAGGGCCACATCTAACTCCCTCTTAAATATAGCCAATGAACTGGCCTCAACTACCTTCTGTGGTAGAGAATTCCACAGATTGACCACTCTCTGTGTAAAATATAACAACATAACGTTAGGAGCTTATATTGTGTAAGTACTTCCACGTAATCGATGGGCTTTGAAACTCCATCCAGCCAACGATCTCGTTGGTAACGATTTAGTGAATTTTCAACTTAAATCAGATGACCCATCCAGTCTATATTGCAAAAAAAAGTTATGACTTCGATGTGATCCGAAGCACGCGTCAGCACTTTCAACGTATCCAACGCGATTAATTAAAATTGCATGAAAATGACTGCATTAATTTGTTTGTTCTGAACATTGAAAATAACAACAGCGATGTCGCAAGCTAATTGGCGCTCCAGAGGTTCACGCCAGGTATAACTGCAACCGTGGCCGCGCTTGGTTCAGAACCTACACCTGAATAGGTCAACGACGTGACGGAAAATGCACGCGCCTGGAAACGCTCCGGTGTATGCTATTTATTATACTATTCTCGCGGTGTTTGGTGTTCCAGGTAATGTTGACGGTAGATGAACAGGCGCGCTTACAATGTTTCACCTTTCCGCATTGCTTGCTAATCGAGATTTTTCGATTTCTTTTTTTTTCAGACTTCGGAAGTGCAGCACCGCTGCTCCCTACTGATTTTTCGTTGCGATATCTTCGTGAAAAGAATAAATGTAATTGGTCCATTTTCTTCCACAGATGCTGCCGGTCCGGTTGGGTTTGTCTCGTAGTTCAATATTTTTTAGTCAAAACCAACAGTCTTTCCAGAAACAAGGCATGCAAACGAAACGAGGCATCTTTGGGTGTCCCTTGCTGTGCAGCTGGCAGCAAGGATTTGCTAACCTTGCTGCCAAATGCAAATCCCTCGGTTACAGGAATCATTGAAACTAAATTTCTAACTCCCTTTAACCTTTTTTTTTTTGCTGACAGGACACGTGTATCAATGCCCGTGGCCACGTCTCGCTCTTTGCCTGGAGTATTGCGTACAGATTTGGTCTCCTAATCTGAGGAAATACATTCTTGCCATGGAGGGAGTACGGAGAAGATTCACCAGACTGATCCCTGGGATGGCAGGGCAGTCATATGAAGAATGACTGGATAGACTCGGCTTGTACTCGCTGGAATTTACTAGATTGAGGGGGAAGGGGGGGGGGGGGGGTCTTACAGAAACTTACAAAATTCTTAAGGGGTTGGACAGGCTAGATGCAAGAAGATTGTTCCCGATGTTGGGGAAGTCCAGAAAAAGGGTTCACAGTTTACGGTTAAGGGAGAAGTCTTTTAGTACCGAGATGAAAACAACATTCTTTTTCTGAGAGACCCCACGCGGTCAGGGGACGAATGAACAAACTCCGTACGCACAGCACGCGTAGTCAGGATTGAACCCCGGTGTCTGGCGCGGCAAGGCAGCTGCTTTACCGCTGCGCCACCCGGACGTTGGCGCATGAGGATTCGTTGGACCAAAGACCCCGTTTCCACGATCCATATATCTGTCTAATTTAACAGGTGATCGCGACGTGATTGGGAGAACCGTGCTTCTGTGCGGAAAAGTGTCCATCGATAAAACGATCGGTCTTAATTGCTGAACTAATTGTCAAAAACACGAGTCGTATTTACCATAAATAACTTAATCAGTAGCCCGATTAATAATCGCTCCCATCTCTACCTCTTCTCCAACAGCGAACTTGGTGACCATTCTGATTCTTTCCCAAGGAAGATGTGGCCTCTCGAAGTGCATCACTCGCTACCTGGTATTCATGGCGGCGACGGATTTCCTGGCCATCATCACCGCTGTGATATTGAGCCGGCTCCGGCCCATTTACCTCCCGGTCAGTTTCCTGTCCACTCTCCCGTACTGCAATCTCGTCATCGCCTTCAGTTGGGTTTCCAAGGACTCTTCCGCCTGGCTAACAGTCGCCTTCACCTTCGATCGGTTCGTCGCCATTTGCTGCCAAAAGCTGAAACTGAGGTATTGCACCGAGAAAATTGCGGCCGCCGTGATTGGAACAATTTGTGTGCTGGTCTGTTTCAAGAATATCCCATTTTATTTTGAATATAAACCCAAGTACGTCATTAATAAAGTCCCATGGTATTGCACAATTAAAGAAGTCTATTATACTTCTGTGTCGTGGAGATTCTACGAATGGCTGCACCGTATGCTCAACCCATGCGTGCCGTTCATTCTCATTCTCATGTTCAACATCGCGACCATCAGATTCATTCTAGCGGCCAGCAGAGCCCGCAAGAGGCTCCGAGCCCAGAGCAATGGCGATAAGCAGAATGACCCGGAGATGGAAAGCAGAAGGAAGTCGATCATTTTACTTTTGGCAATCTCGAGTACTTTTATCTTGTTGCGAATTACATACATCGCCAATTTTCTGTTTGTACAATTCACACCCAACGACTATGCGAACGCTTCCAATGCAAATGACCCAAGGTTTATCCTTCAAGAAAGCGGATACATGCTGGAAATCCTCAGTTCCTGCACCAACTCGTGTATCTATGCAGGGACTCAGACTAAATTCCGGGAGCAGTTGAAGGGTGCGGTAAAATATCCCTTCAATACGGTCAGAAAGTGGTTCAAATAGTGGGAATGATACAAATGTGTGTCTTGCATTCAATAATTATGCTTTGAAACGACAAAAATTAGAGTCTATTAAATTAGGTGCATTTGTGAATTACAAGTAATTGTCAGGTATTTGTATTAATGTAAACGTCTTCTAATTATTTGCTATAACCTTAACGTCACTTTTTGTTGGGATGAGGGATAGGGAGGGAATGTCAGAAGAAGGGTCTCGACCTATTCATTTTCTCTTTAGATGCTGCCTGTGCCGCTAAGTTACTCCAGGTTTTGGTGTCCAACATCAGTGTTTGTCTGTTTTTTTCAAGTTGTGCAGTACATAATTGTGAAATAAAACTCAAACACGTTCTACTTGCATTTGCTTGCTTCGAAAATACTGAAGGAAATATGATCTGGGCAGTAGGTTGTCGTTCATCGCGAATTGTCAATTGTTCAATGGCACTTTATGGCCACGTATACCGAGATATAGTGACATTTGAATTGCTACAATCATACAAAAAAAGATACACATCCACCTTAAGATTAAACATTGACTTAAACAACCA
Source organism: Leucoraja erinaceus (assembly GCF_028641065.1). Classification (NCBI taxonomy): domain Eukaryota; kingdom Metazoa; phylum Chordata; class Chondrichthyes; order Rajiformes; family Rajidae; genus Leucoraja; species Leucoraja erinaceus. The sequence goes on along the minus strand of NW_026576158.1, from coordinate 121,892 downwards.
CCACATATGGACGAACACAGAAACATAGAAACATAGAAAATAGGTGCAGGAGTAGGCCATTCGGCCCTTCGAGCGTGCACCGCCATTCAATATGATCATGGCTGATCATCCAACTCAGTATCCCATCCCTGCCTTCTCTCCGTACCTCCTGATCCCTTTAGTCACAAGGGCCACATCTAACTCCTTCTTAAATATAGCCAATGAACTGGCCTCAACTACCTTCTGTGGCACAGAATTCCACAGATTCACGACTCTCTGTGTGAATTTTTTTTCTCCTCTCGGTCCTAAAAGATTTCCCCCTTCATCCTTAAGCTGTTACCCCTCGTTCTGGACTCCCCCAACATCGGGAACAATCTTCCTGCATCTAGCCTGTCCAACCCCTTCAGAATTGTGCACGTTTCTATAAGATCCCCCATCAATCTTCTTAGTTCTAGCGAGCACAAGCCGAGTCTATCCAATCTTTCTTCATATTACAGTCCTGCCATCCCAGGAATCAGTCCGGTGAACCTTCTCTGTACTACTTCTATGGCAAGAATGTCCTTCCTCAGATCAGTTTCCCCAAAACTGTGAGCAATACTCCAGGTGTAGTCACACCAAGACCCTGTACAACTGCTAGGGAGAGAATGTCTGAAGAACCGTCCCGACCTATTCATTTTCTCTTTAGATGCTGCCTGTGCCGCTAAAGTTAGTGCAGCTTTGTGCGTCCAACATCAATGTTTGTCTGTTTTATTCAAGTTGTGCAGTACATAATTTTGAAATAAAACTCTAACACCTTCTACTTGCATTTGCTTGCTTCGAATATACTGAAGGAAATATGATCTGGGCAGTAGCTTGTCGTTCATCGCGAATTGTCAATTGTTCAATGGTACTTTATAGCCACGTATACCGAGATATAGTGACATTTGAATTGCTACAATCACACACAAAAAGCAAAAAGATACACATCTACCTTAAGATTAAACATAGACTCAAACAACCGCCACATATGGGCGAACATAGAAACATAGAAACATAGAAAATAGGTGCAGGAGTAGGCCATTCGACCCTTCGAGCCTGCACCGCCATTCAATATGATCATGGCTGATCATCCAACTCAGTATCCTGTACCTGCCTTCTCTCCACACCGCCTGATCGATTCAGCCACAAGGGCCACATCTAACTCCCACTTAAATATAGCCAATGAACTGGCGTCAACTACCTTCTGTGGCAGAGAGTTCCAGAGATTCACCACTCTCTGTGTGAAGAATGTTTTTCTCGTCTCGGTCCTAAAGGGTTTCCCCTTTATCCTTAAACTGTGACCCCTTGTCCTGGACTTCCCCAACATCGGGAGCAATCTTCCTACATCTAGCCTGTCCAAACCCTTATGAATTTTGCAAGTTTCTATAAGATCCCCCCTCAATCTTCTAAATTCTAGCCGAGTTAGCTTTCATTGCAAAAGGATTTGAGCATAGGAGCAGAGAGGTTCTACTGCAGTTGTACAGGGTCTTGGTGAGACCACACCTGGAGTATTGCGTACAGTTTTGGTCTCCAAATCTGAGGAAGGACATTATTGCCATAGAGGGAGTGCAGAGACGGTTCACCAGACTGATTCCTGGGATGTCAGGACTGTCTTATGAAGAAAGACTGGATAGACTTGGTTTATACTCTCTCGAATTTAGAAGATTGAGAGGGGATCTTATAGAAACTTACAAAATTCTTAAGGGGTTGGACAGGCTAGATGCAGGAAGATTGTTCCCGATGTTAGGGAAGTCCAGGACAAGGGGTCACAGCTTAAGGATAAAGGGGAAATCCTTTGAAACCGAGATGAGAAGAAGTTTTTTCACGCAGAGAGTGGTGAATCTCTGGAACTCTCTGCCACAGAGGGTAGTTGAGGCCACTTCATTGGCTATATTTAAGAGGGAGTTAGATGTGGCCCTTGTGGCTAAGGGGATCAGGGGGTATGGAGAGAAGGCAGGTACGGGATACTGAGTTGGATGATCAGCCATGATCATATTGAATGGCGGTGCAGGCTCGAAGGGCCGAATGGCCTACTCCTGCACCTAATTTCTATGTTTCTAGTAGAAGCCGAGTCAGTCCAGTCTTTCTTCATATGGAAGTCCTGACATCCCAGGACGTGTTGTGAGTTACTGCTAAAGACCGCGATGTGTCTTTGAAATTGTTAGCCTTTAATTGCACATCGCAAATAAAGTCGGCAGAGAGGAAGACAACGCTGTCGCGAAGTCTTTATGGGACACGTGTGTTTCAATGTAGCCGGCGGTTCAGAGTTGAACCACCAGCGAGATGAGTCGGTGAGTTAGTGGGTCATTCAATTCCGCGCCTGCGCCTGACTGCATTGAGGTTCGGATCCGCTGCATTTCGGCCATTGACATCGAGGGGAACTCAGCTGAAGCGCGTCGGACAGCCGTTCGCACACGGTGCAATTCAGACCCGGAAAAAAATCGCTGGCAGTTTAATAATGACTCTTTTTGGTCTGCTCCACGTCGTCTTATTAATAGGTAAATTAATACTTGCGTTCCTTTTTATTAATTGTAGATTTCGACTACGAGCGTTCACGTTCCGAAAGTCCCTCGTTATTTTGTTGGTTGCCAGTGACGAGAGGAGTTCCGCAGGGGTCGGTGCTAGAGCCGCTACTCCTCGGGTTGTGTATTAATGATTTGGGCGAGGGGATTGAAGGATTTGTGGCCACGTTTGCGGAAGATAGGAAAATAGGTAGAGGGGCAGGTGGAGTAGAGAAAGCAGGGATATTGCAGAAAGACACGGACAGGCTGAGTGAGTGGTCAGAGAAGTGGCAGATGGAATATTGTGTAGCAAAATGCGTAGTCATGCATTTTGATAGTAGGAATAAAGGCGTGGGCTATTTCCTAAATGGGGAGAGAACCTATAATTCGGAAGTGCAAAGGGTGCAGTTCATGTTCAAATTCAAGTTCAAGTGTGTTTATTGTCATGTGTCCCTGTATAGGACAATGAAATTCGTGCTTTGTTTAAGCACACAGAAAATAGTAGGCGTTTACTACAAAACAGATAAATGTGTCCATATACCATGATATAAATATATACACACATGAATAAATAAACTGGTAAAGTGCAAATAACAGAAAGTGGTTGTTAATAATCAGAGTTTTGTCCGAGCCAGGTTTAATATCCTGATGTCTGAGGGGAAGTAGCTATTCCTGAATTCCTGAATTCCAGATCAGTCTGAAGAAGGGTTTCGGCCCGAAACGTCGCCTATTTCCTTCGCTCCATAGATGCTGCTGCACCCGCTGAGTTTCCCCAGCAATTTTGTGTACCTTTTAGCTATTCCTGAACCTGGTTGTTGCAGTCTTCAGGCTCCTGTACCTTCTACCTGAAGGTATCAGGTAATGGGTGTGTGTCCAGGATGGTGTGTGTCTTTGATGATACTGCCAGCCTTTTTGAGGCAGCGACTGCGATAAATCTCCTCGATGGAAGGAAGATCAGAGCCGATGATGGACTGGGCAGTGTAGCAGGATTCCCAAAAGGTTTAATCTGCCAGTTGAATTGGTAGTAACGAAGCAATGCTAGCATTTATGTCAAGAGCGCTAGAATAGAGGGAGTGCAGAGAAGGTTCACCAGACTGATTCCTGTGATGTCAGGACTGTCTTATGAAGAAAGACTGGATAGACTTGGTTTATACTCTCTAGAATTTAGGAGATTGAGAGGGGATCTTATAGAAACTTACAAAATTCTTAAGGGGTTGGACAGGCTAGATGCAGGAAGATTGCTCCCGATGTTGGGGAAGTCCAGGACAAGGGGTCACAGCTTAAGGATAAGGGGGAAATCCTTTAAAACCGAGATGAGAAGAACTTTTTTCACACAGAGAGTGGTGAATCTCTGGAACTCTCTGCCGCAGAGGGTAGTCGAGGCCAGTTCATTGGCTATATTTAAGATGGAGTTAGATGTGGCCCTTGTGGCTAAGGGGATCAGAGGGTATGAAGAGAAGGCAGGTATGGGATACTGAGTTGGATGATCAGCCATGATCATATTGAATGGCGGTGCAGGCTCGAAGGGCCGAATGGCCTCTACTCCTGCACCTAATTTCTATGTTTCTAATAGTGTATAGAAGTTGGGGGGTCATGTTACAGTTCTATAAGACGTTGGCGAGACCACGTTTAGAATATTGTGTTCACTTCTGGGCACCGTGTTATGGGAAATATATTGTGAAGCTTGAAAGGGTTCAGAAAAGATTTACAAGGATGTTGCCAGGACTAGAGGGTGTGAGCTACAGGGAGAGGTTGAGTAGGCTGGGTCTCTATTCCATGGAGCGTAGGAGGGTGAGGGGTTTTACAGAAGTATACAAAATCATAAGACGAATAGATCGGGTAGTTGCACAGAATGTTTACACAGAGTAGGGTAGTCGAGGACCAGAGGACATGGGTTCAAGGCGAAGGGGACAGGATTTAATAGAATCAGAGGGGTAACTTTTTCACACATAGGGTGGTAGGTATATGAAACAAGCAAGCTGCCAGGTGAGGTAGTTAAGACTGGGATGGTTAAGAAACATTTGGACAGGTACATTGGACCACTTAAATGGTTAAGACACATTTGGACAGGTACATTGACAGGACAGGTTTTGAGGGTTATGGGCCAAGCGCTGTCAAGTGTGGCGACGATAGCAGAGACATTGTTGGCCAGTATAGGCGAGTTCGGCCGAAGGGCCTGTTTCCACACTGTGATACTCTATGACTATGACTTTCCATGACGCCATCCCCTCAATACCGATGGACATATTATTGGTAGATTAGGGTATACTTTTCTGCTGCTGGTGTGAGCTTTGTCGACGAGGAATTGTATTAAGAGATGAATTGAATTATTCCCTCCAGGTGTAATTGAAGGGAATTCCGTTCATCAGCGTGAACGCGAAATGGAGGCGATTGAAGGAGACCACCCTGAGTTCAATTGCTATTACAACACTAGTTATGATTACCCGGAGATGTATTGGTACCGCCAGCACCGGATCCAGGCACCTCAGATGATCCTGCATCTGGATAACACGAAGCCAAGGGATGGGAAATTTGGGACGGGACGCTTCAGCGGACGCCTTTTCCAAACTCATGACGTCTTCCAATTGGTGATTTCTCATGCAGAGGTCGAAGATAGCGCCACTTATATCTGTGCGTTGCGTATACACGGCGTTACAAAACTCCCCGACACTGTACAAAAACCTCACCGTCATCATAAACCACAAACAAGAGCTCACCAACACCTGGCCACCAACATTACCTGCGTGTCATGGTACACCAGTCATTGAAAGTAGGCATGCAGGTGCAGCAGGCAGTGAAGAAAGCGAACGGTATGTTAGCATTCATAGCAAAAGGATTTGAGTATAGGAGCAGGGAGGTTCTACTGCAGATGTACAGGGTCTTGGCGAAACCAAACCTGGAGTATTGCGTACAGTTTTGGTCTCCTAATCTGAGGAAATACATTCTTGCCATAGAGGGAGTACAGAGAAGGTTCACCAGACTGATTCTTGGGATGTCAGGACTTTCATATGAAGAAAGACTGGATAGACTCGGCTTGTACTCGCTAGAATTTAGAAGATTGAGGGGGGATCTTATAGAAACTTACAAAATTCTTAAGGGGTTTGACAGGCTAGATGCAGGAAGATTATTCCCGATGTTGGGGAAGTCAAGAACAAGGGGTCACAGTTTAAGGATAAGGGGGAAGTATTTTAGGACCGAGATGAGAAAATCATTTTTTTCACAGAGAGTGGTGAATCTGTGGAATTCTCTGCCACAGAATGTTGTTGAGGCCACAGATCGTTGGCTGTATTTAAGAGGGAGTTAGATGTGGCCCTTGTGGCTAAAGAGATCAGGAGAGTATGGAGAGAAGACAGGTACAGGATACTGAGTTGGATGATCAGCCATGATCATATTGAATGGTGGTGCAGGCTCGAAGGGCCGAATGGCCAACTCCTTCACCTATTTTCTATGTGTCTATGTTTCTATGTCCTCTGGCTTTAGAATCCTCTTCTCTGCGAAAAAGATTATTATTAACGACGTTTGATTTGCCCAAGTCCCACTGGTCAATAATATCACCCTAACTCCTAAACTAAGCCAGCTGAGGCCATCTTACGTAGCCCCCAACCGTTTAGCAGCACCCGCGATGTTGAGGTCAGCGCCGCTGCGGCTGGAAGCTCCGCAGACCACAGCTCCACGATGTTGAAGTCGGCAGTCCCAGCACTCCGGTGCTCCCGGCGACACGGGTAAGGCGTCGCCCGCACCGCGATGCTACCTCAGTGCTGCGGCGCCGCTGAAGTTGCAGCTCGAAGCTCTGGCCGGACTCCGACAGGAAAGGTCGCGCTAATCCAGATGGTAGGCCGGGAGGAAGGGGCGATGATGCGCTCGCCCAGATAAGGGCTGAAAAAACGCCCCCCCCCCCCCCCCCCCCCTCCAGCCCCCACATAAACAGACTAAAAGGCCTCCAAAACAAATCTTTTTGACGAACTAAAAATAAGAAAAGAGGTGAAGGACGAACAACTGCAGGCGAGGCTGCCACAGTCGATGGCGCCACCTCGGGTTTACACCGCTGGGGTGTAAACTACCCAAGCAGAATATGAGGCGCTGCTCCTCCAATTTACTGGGGGCTTCACTTTGGCCATGGAGGAGGCCCAGGACAGAAAGGTCGGATTCGGAATGGGGAGGGGAGTTGAAGCGCTGAACCACCGGTAGATCAGGTTGGTTATTGCGAACCGAGCGGAGGTGTTGGGCGAAGCGATGGCCAAGCCTACGCTTGGTCTCACTGATGTAGAGCAGGGAAAACGGATAGGTGATTTTTCCGTTCGTGACCCTTATTCAGACATTGAAGCGGGGAGGAACTAGAAACAACGTGTGTCGGGGCTACCTCCTGCATCCGGGCAGATCTCATGGACATACTAACGTTAGCACTAACTTACACCCAGCCCACAATCGCACCCGCACTGTTTTTCAAACCTCTCTTCCCTCTCTTGATCTACCTACCCCCATCACACGGTACAGACTACCCACTGACCTCTATTATGTACAGACCGACTCCCAGAGTGGCCAGGATTACATTTCCTCCAACCCTGCCACTTGCAACGATGCTGTCCCCTATTCCCAGTTCCTCCATCTCCGCCACAATTCCAACCCAATATAAGGTTTTGCATACAAGGATATTCGAGATATCTCTGTTCTTTGGTGAACGTAGTTTCACGCCTTCTATCATAGATGGGTCCTTCGCGCGTATCTTCTAGTATGTTTTCGTCGTTATCGCCCCCCCCCCCCCCCCCTCATCCGCCCAGACGCAATAACGACAGTTTTTTTTGTGGTGGTATTTATCTTTCACCCCAGCAGCATCCGCCACCAACACACCATGCTCCGATATGTCCGTCACCTTCATCGTGCTCCGACCACTAATCACAGCTTTGTGACCGCTCCCTCCGCAACCACTTGTTTCATTCGTCCAATCACACGCAAACCCCTTCCTCGACAGGTATATCCCCCCCCCCCCCTCCCCCCCCGGCTTGTACTCGCTTGAATTTAGAAGATGCACCAACCACCAACCTGGACACACTGCAGCAGAGCCACTGTCGTGCCGCTGCCGATCGGAACGCCCGTTGAATGTTTAGTAGAGTGTTAAATTTGTTCATGATATATGTATTTTTATTTCTATTTATTTTTAATGCACACTGAATGGACACTGGTTGTGCAATGTTTTTTTGTTTCCTCTGGGTATGTGAATACTCAGGAAATGACAATAAAGATATACAATACAATACAATACAATACAATACAATCTTATAGAAACTTACAAAATTCTTAAGGGGTTGAACAGGCTAGATGCAGCAAGATTGTTCCCGATGTTTTGGAAGTCCAGAACAAGGGGTCACACAGTTTAAGGATAAAGGGGAAATCTTTTAGGACTGAGATGAGAAAATAGATGCAATAGATGAGGGTGGAGGAGATGCAGGTGAACCTCTGTCGCACCTGAATATAGCCACGGTTGTTTGAAGGGCCGTCTGTCTTGTAGCTTTCGATAATCCTGTATAATTACGATAGGGGTTGAGATAATGGTTGATGGGGAGTTGAGAGGTCTCAACACCATCCAACAGTTCGCTTACCCTCTCCTTCCCTTCTTCTTGTCACTACTTTCCGCCCCCGCCACCCAATGCATCCTTTTGCCTCCCTGCTCTGTCCATCTTTTCCCAGCCAACATCGCCTCCTATCCCCAACGACAATATAACATAATTATGGCCAGTCTATAATCTAGAGCAGCATTCTACGAGTAAATTCACTAATGAATAGATTAAGAACTGGGACAAAAACACAAACTGCTGGAGAAACGGTGTGGATGAAAGACTATCTTAAGCGGTTTGACAGGCTAGATGCAGGAAGATTGTTCCCGATGTTGAGGAAGTCCAGAACAAGTGGCCACAGTTTAAGGATAAGGGGGAAATCTTTTAGGACCGAGAGGAGAAAGTCATTTTTCACACAGAGTGGTGAATCTGTGGAATTCTCTGCCACAGAAGGTAGTTGATGTCACAGTTCATTGGCTATATTTAAGAGGGAGTTAGATGTGGCCCTTGTGGCTAAAGGGATCAGAGGGTATGGAGAGAAGGCAGGTACAGGATACTGAGTTGGATGATAAGCCATGACCATATTGAATGGCGGTGCAGGCTCGAAGGGCCGAATGGCCCAATCCTGCACCTATTTTCTATGTGTCTATGTTTCTATCTGTAGCGATAGTCGACGCTAGGGATAGTTGACGCCTTGTGTCGATACTCTAGATCCAGGCCCTCTACAGGGAAATTTAAACCTCGTTCCCTCTTTCGTTGCGTTTGTTCCCTCGTTAATAAAATCTAAACGAATCGCCTTCACGCATGATATTATGCAGCGCCCTCTTCCCTCTTTTGCAAACGTGAAAAAATAGTTTGTCTACGGGTTTGGTTTTTAAGTGGTTCTGGTCACGGAGGAGGCAGTTATTGACGAAGGATCAGCAGACAGGTCTAATGGGCAACAGTGGCAAGCAGCACCTGGAGACTGACACCGGAAACAGGAAGGACAGTCGGTGGTGAGGTGGAGTGTTACTTCCGGAGTCCTTTGGAGACGCAGATGCCGGTGTCTGGGCAACTGGAGGAACTATCTGGGTCAGGCAACATCTCTGGAGGGAAGTGGGTCAACGACGTTTCGGATCTGAAACGTTCCTCAGAATTTGAAGGCACCTCTGAAGAAGGCTTCCCACGAGAAACGGACCCTGACCATTCCCCCACAGCAGCCACCTGGCTCGCTGAGTTCTCGCAAAGATAAAAACAAAACGCTGGATGTTGCTGAAGCAACATCTCTGGGGGAAAGGCACGGGTGATGTTTTGTGTCTAGACCCGAGATCATCAGTTCCATTGTTCACGAGTCGTTACTAAGGTTTTTCGCTTCATCTTCCTTTGGACTATTTATTTTTTCACACTTTCCTTTTGCACGTTCAATGTCCATTTCCCTTTTGTCTCGTCTTTCCTCTTCCAATATGGTCTGCATTATTTTTCCGTCCTCATTTGCAATATAACCACATAACAATTACAGCACGGAGACAGGCCATATCGGCCCTTCTAGTCCGTGCCGAACACTTATTCCCCCCTAGTCCCAATGATAGTAACGGTTTCTACATGTGTTGCACCTTCTGCATAGATTTCATTTATTTCATTTCCAACGGTGTTGCAACAGTATATTCCGCAAATCTTCCTCGCTTCACACCACCATTTGCATTAATGTATGCTTTTGTTGTACTAGTGCAGGGTGTGATCTGCCCAAATAGCGCGCAAAACAACGTTTCCGCCGTATCTCAGTACCAATACACCAGTACCAATGCCAATTCCAGCACGGAGGCGCAGCGGTAGAGTTGCTACCTTGCAGCGCCTGAAACCCGGTTTCGATCCTGACTACGGGCATTATATGTACGGAAGTTTCCGTTTGACCTGTGTGGGTTTTCTCCGGGATCTCCGGTTTCCCCCCCACACTCCAATGACGCTCAGGTTTGTAGGTTAATTGAATTTATTATTATTAAGTACCGTTAGTGTGCAGAGATCGCCGCTCGGCGTGATGGGCCGAAGGGCCTGTTTCGGCGCTAATTTTCAATGGGTGAAGTGGGGAGGAAGGATTGATGCATAGACAAACTGAAACTCTCCCTAAAGAATTCTCTACCACAGAAGGTAGTTGAGGCCAGTTCATTGGCTATATTTAAGAGGGTGTTAGATGTGGCCCTTGTGGCTAAAGGGATCAGGGGGTATGGAGAGAAGGCAGGTACAGGATACTGGGTTGGATGATCAGCCATGATCATATTGAATGGCGGTGCAGGCTCGAAGGGCCGAATGGCCTACTCCTGCACCTATTTTCTATGTTCCTATGTTTCTCCCCACAGAAGAATGCGCCCACCCCCATTCGCCCGAGTAAACGCCAATACAGACGACAACACATGACGTCAGAGGAAGTAGCGAAAAACACACCCAGCGGGTCTTTACTCGCGTTAAATGACTGCCGCTTAAATTTGGTTTCGTTCCGTCTTGAGATGTTGCGCGGAATAAGTCCCTTCGGCCCACCGAGTCCGCGCCCAGCAGCGATCCCCGCACACTAACATTAGCCTACACAAACTAGGAATAATTTACAATTTTTCCCAAGCCAACTAGCCTACGTCTTTGGAGTGTGGGAGTGAACCGGAGCGCCCGGAGAACAACCCACGAAGGCGACAGGGAGAAGGTGCAAAATTCTGTAAAGACAACACCCGTGGTCAGGTTCGAACCCGGGTCTCTGGCGCTGCAAGGCAGTAACCCTACCCTGCGCCCAAGGAAGAAACCTAAGGGTCTAACCTTAGCTCAGCTTTCGGCACACCATCCGCCTTGAACGGCACTTCAACCGTTGCAGGTGACGGAAAAGCCACTGCAGAGGTTTGCGTCCGAACTTAACCACGAGACCATGTTCTGCCACATTCTCATGATAATATGCACAGTGTTCGGTAAGTTTCGCGGCGCCTTTTCTCTGTTGTGTTTTATCCGACGGTTGCAACTTTCCAACTCAATGCTGTACTCAATTCACCAACGTGTAATTTTCAGGGGATATTCGGGGAGAGTCGGTAAGGCAGCCGCAGACCAAGTTACGTGTGGCTGAAGGAAATTCGGTGAAAATACAATGCAGCTACACGGCAGGTACCAACAACCCAGACCTCTATTGGTACCGACAGCAAGCGGATCAGGCTCCCGAGTTCATTTTGTACCGGGATAACAGCAACAAAGCCGACGCTGATTTTGCAAAGGAGAGGTTCGCGGCTGATCAGACCAACGCTGGAAGGAATATCCCATTGACAATCACAAAAGCAGAGCTCCAGGACGCCGGCCTGTATCTCTGCGCTCTGAGGCTCACAGTGTTTCAACGTTGAGCTGTCGCTCCACAAAAACCTAAAGAAACAAAACACAACCGCAAACCGCAAACCGCAACCCTCCAGTTCCAACAAACGGCTCCTCCTCGTTAGGTATCAACCTCAGCTGTGCAAGATCTTTGGTTGCCAGAAACGAGTCTAGGCGAAACACAAATCACGGACGCTGGCTGTGACAGGTGCTCGTTCTCTCCAGCCAATCTAGCTCATGCATTCTGGTCTTGCCCCAAACTTGTTAACTACTAGGCAGTGGTTTTTAATACCATCAGTGAAGTCCTTGGGATGACAGTGAGACCTTGCCCGCTTGTAGCTGTATTTGGTGTAACTGATAAAACCTTGGGTTTAAATACAACCCAGTCTGATATCATTACATTTACATCACTTTTGGCCCGTAGGAGAATCTTGCTGGTCTGGAAATCTACCACCCCTGCATCTTCCGCTGCTTGGCTGGAAGACGTCGTGTTTTTTTTAAGGTTAGAAAAGATTAAATTTACATTGAGGGGGTCTGTGAAAAAGTTTTATTTGAAATGGGATCCCTTTTTATCATAGTTTGAGGGTCTAAAGGAACTACCTATTGACTGAGGGCATTTGACAGTAAGTGGGGATCCGCCTTTATTCTGTTTTGTTACTTTATTATTGTTAAAAAGTGCATTTGATTTTGTGATATATTTGGATTGTGAAAAAATAAGCTGCCAAGGGGTATTTAGGGAGGGTGGGTTGGGGTTTATTTTGTTTATATTATTATTATTATTATTATTATTATTATTATTATTATTATTATTATTATTTATAAAAAACAAAATGGAGGAAAATGTAATGCCATACATCAGATGTACTGTGAATTTTTTTCCCTCCAATAAAAAACTATTAATTAAAAAAAAGAAACACAAATCACCCTCGTCTCACCTCAAACTCCAGCACAGCAAATGTCACACACAGCAGAAGTTTCCCGCTTTATTTTTAACTAAACTAAACATCCCATATTATGGTCACCACCTCCTAATGGCTCCTTTACCTTGAGTCCCCTTTATCAAATCCGGTTCACCACACAAAACTAAATCCAGAATTGCCTTCTCCCTAGTAGGGTCCAATATAAGCTGCTCTAAGAATCCATCATGGAGGCACTCCACAAATTCCCTTTCTCGCGGTCCAGTACCAACCTGATTTTCCCAATCTACCAGCATCTACCTGTACGACATGCCAATTTTAACTCTTGGTTCAACTTGCGCCCTATAATCAGGCAATCTATCCCTCTTTAGTTTCGCATCAGAGTCCAACTCGAATCCTCTCCTCCATCGTAACTCACCCACATCAGCCTAACAGCGGTCCGATAGCATAGTTTAGCTGTTGACAAACATAAAACTAGCAGGGGGCTAGTTACATTTAGTAATACCATGATCTAACCGAGTTTATACATGTTGGTGGAGTCGGACAATGTCCAGTCCGGTTCCTTCTCTGACCTTGGCTTTGGAGATGATCCAGAGGAGGTTTACAAGAATAGCTCGGGGAATGATTGGGTGCCATTATGATGAGCGTTTGAAACCATTGGGTCGCCACTCGCTGGAGTTTAAAAGGTTGTGACCTTATTGAAACTTACAGAATAATGAAATACATAGATAGAGTGGATATGGAAATGATTTTTCCACTGGTGGGCGAGTCTAGGACAAGAGATCATAGCCTCCGAAATAAAGGGCGCACTTTTAAAAAGGAGGCGAGGAGGAACATATGTAGTCAAAGGGTGGAACTCATTGCCATTGAGGGCAGTGGAGGCCACATCAGTGAATATTCTTAGGGCAGAGATAGACAAATTATTAATTAGAACGGGTGTCAAGGGTTATGTGGAAACATAGAAACTTAGGACCAAAGAAAATGCGTGCAGGAGTAGGCCATTTGGCCTTTAGATCCAGTACCACCATTCAATATGATCGTGGCTGATCATCCAAAATCAGTACCCCGTTCCTGCTTTTTCCCCATATCGCTAGATTCCGTTCGCCCGAAGAGTGATATCTAACTCTCTTGAAAACATTCCACAGAATCACAACTATCCGGGTGAAAGAGTGTTTCCTTCATCTCAATCCTAAATGGCCGAACACTTATTCTTAAACTGTGACCCCTGGTTCTGGTAGCCCCCTACATTGAGAACATTCTACTCCTGTAACTTGAGAACGTGAACTTTTACAACGAGAAATGTCCTTCCCCATGAAAAACAATGAAGCGTTTGGTATTTCGGTCAATATCGTGTCCGTACTCTCTCTTTCTATTTAATCTCACACGTTTTCCATTTTATTTCGCTCTACCTAACTTCGCTCTTGGAAATATCCGCAGCTACCTACTGCCAGATAACTTAGATTTACACTATTCCTTTTTTTCACTTAAATGTTTATTGATTTTTCAGAAATATATACAAAAACAGTGCAACACCACCACCTTAAATAAAACGAAATAAGAAAAACAACAAACAAAATAAAAAATAAGTAGATAGGGGATAAAAAGACAAGAAGTAAATAAATAGAAAATTGGAATAAGACCGTGTGGTTCACTTTCCAAATTTAAAAATAAACATTACATTGATTAGTTATCTGGAGATAATTCAATATTCACACAAACATACCATCAGGTTCTATTTAACACAATCTTCCCTTATCTAGCTCGGCATTTACCTAATTGGTGCCATGGCTCAAATTATCGCTCCATTTTTCCCAGATCTTCTCAAATGGATTCTCCCTGACTCCCAAGGAAAATGTCAATAGAAACATAGAAACATAGAAAATAGGTGCAGGAGTAGAGGCCATTCGGTCCTTCGAGCCTGCACCTCCATCCAATATGATCATGGCTGATCATCCAACTCAGTATCCTGTTCCTGCCTTCTCACCATACCCCCTGATCCCTTTAGCCACAAGGGCCGCATCTAACTCCCTCTTAAATATAGCCAATGAACTGGCCTCAACTACCTTCTGCGGCAGAGAATTCCAGAGATTCACCACTCTCTGTGTGAAAAAGGTTTTCCTCATCTCGGTCCTAAAAGATATCCCCCTTATCCTTAAACTGTGACCCCTTGTTCTGGACTTCCCCAACATCGGGAACAATCTTCCTGCATCTAGCTGGTCCAACCCCTTAAGAATTTTGTAAGTTTCTATAAGATCCCCCCTCAATCTTCTTAGTCTCCTAAATTCTAGCGAGTACAAACCGAGTCTATCCAGTCTTTCTTCATATGAAAGTCCTGACACCCCAGGAATCAGTCTGGTGAACCTTTTCTGTACTCCCTCTATGGCAAGAATGCCTTTCCTCAGATTAGGAGACCAAAACTGTACGCAATACTCCAGGTGTGGTCTCACCAAGATCCTGTACAACTGCAGTAGAACCTCCCTGCTCCTATACTCAAATCCTTTTGCTATGAATGCTAACATACCATTCTCCTTCTTCACTGCCTGCTGCACGCGCATGCCTACTTTTAATGACAACGTCTCCATATGTCTCGCACAATCTTTAAACACTGTTCCTGTGTTTAGACTTTGTTCATTAAGCCACTGCCTGGTAATGGCCTTCTTTCTAGCTGCAAGCAAAACTTCGATCAAATTTGCAATATTCCATCATAAACCTGTTTTTTCTTCACCTCTAATTAGGTAACAAACGCGTGCAGATGACTGCCATAATTTGTTTGTTCAGGTAGCTGTAACTAACGATCATGATGATGCTATTGCTCTCGAGATTGCTGCCTGGACTAAATATAAGGACAACGATGCCTCTACTAGAGATTGCAACTCGCCATTTGATTGCTCCCCGGGAATATGCATGCGCCGGGAAATGGGCCGTTCTTCGCCGTTTATTATTCAACTATTGCTAGTTTTGGTGTTCCAGGTAAACTGTGACTTAACTCGGGCCAACGAGAGATTAATGGTATCATATCTGGGTGTCTTTCTCGTTTTGTTTTTTTTGTTTTTTTTTTGTTATTTAAGCGGTGTTTGTTTGCAAAATAAATGAAGCGAAAAATTTCTAGATTGTGTATTATGTTTGTGGAAAATATCAATTTAATCATGTCTCGGAACGCCGGGGATATGCTCATATTTTTTACGAGCAGAGTTTGGTCCACTAGATGTGTTGTGAGTTCGTATTGCTTTATATTTTTCCACGACTAATCACTGCAGCGCAATCAGATCATAAGATAGCCTGAAATGCATGGATTACTTGCCAACATTGGCGTTCGCCCAACTTATTGCGATACACCCCATAGACACATCCCATAGAGGGCGCCGTTGCACAATGAGTTGCTTGGTATTCCCGAACAGCCCTAATTCCGCCATTCTCACGAGGGCGACGTATGGACTCACGGCATTGCATTAATTTTTTTCTATCTGTTTATTTTTCCGATCTGTTTTACCCTCTCGATACATGCGTATTCCGCCTTACTTCCGAAAGCGCTTATAATACTGATTTATCCTTCTTCATTTCTACCGGTGCCTAACAAACCTTTTTTTGTTGTTGTTATTTTGACATTCAGAATGCTTTCTCCCATGTACGCCTTATTCTCAATAATTTCATGTTTGTGCACGGACGTCGGCACCAACAAAAACACATATTTAGCGCGTCTCTCTCGCTAAAACCAATATGTGTTGAAATTCAGATTCAGATTCAGATTCAGATTCAATTTTAATTGTCATTGTCAGTGTACAGTACAGAGACAACGAAATGCGTCAAACATCCCAGTTCTGTTTTCTGTCAGCGCTCGTGTTCTGTCAGCGACCGGTACGGTTCGTGTCGCTCCCTTCTTCGGATAAATTTCTGACAATAACGCTGTTAGAGTATGAACTTTCAAATAGCCCGCGTGTCCGGGTAAAGTGTTACATAGACGCACAGAACAATCACAGGGATCGCTCCACGAGTCTTATCTCGCAAGACACGCGCAGGGTGAATGGTGAACCTTTCTTTGTGTGTTATTCTAATTGCATGCTTTGATGTCTATTGCATCCACCGCATATAATTTGTCCGTTTGATGTGTTAAATGATACATGGAATGTCAAATAAACCATGACTATCGATGTGAACATGGTGTGAATATGTTATTTAATTGTAATCCCAGCCAGCGGTTTTAATCAGATGAAGTAATTTCACGCCGTGTCTCCCGATAATGTAACGAGGTGCCAACTCACTACTGTTCACTCTGACAATCTTTCACCCCCCACCCACACCCCCGCTCCCTCTCTCTCCTCTCTCTCTCTCTCTCTCTCTCTCTCTCTCTCCCACAGCTAACCTGGTGACGATTGTGATTCTCTCGCAAGGAAGATGCGGCCTCTCCAAATGCATCACTCGCTACCTGGTGTTTATGGCGGTGGCGGATTTCCTGGTCATTGTCACTGCCGTTATCTTAAGCCGACTGCGGGTCATTTATTTCAACTCCAGTTTGCTGTCCACCACCCCGGCGTGCAGTCTGATTATTCTGCTCAGCTGGGTTTCCAAAGACGCTTCCGTCTGGTTCACGGTCGCCTTCACCTTCGATCGGTTCGTCGCCATTTGTTGCCAGAAAGTGAAGCAAAGATATTGTACAGAGAAAACCGCGGCGGTCGTCATTGGAACCGTCTGCCTGCTCGGCATTGTGAAAAACGTCCCTCTGTATTTTAAATATGAGCCCCTCTACATCATGGATAATGTTCCTTGGTACTGCATCATAAGGGAGATCTATTATACTTCCGTTGCATGGAGATTCTGTGACTGGCTGCACCGGATTTTAAACCCATGTTTTCCGTTCGTTCTGATCTCCCTTCTAAACGCATTCACTATCAAACATATCATTGCCGCCAGCGCAGCCCGCAAGAGGCTCCGCTCCCAAAACCAGGGCGATAAACAAAGCGACCCGGAGATGGAGAGCAGGAGACGGTCTATTATTTTACTCATGGCCATCTCGGGTACCTTCCTCCTGTTGAAACTGACCTACATTGTAAATTTCCTATTCGTCCAAATCTCAAGCAAGATCTACGCCACCAACACTAATTCCTATGATCCAAAGTTCATTCTGCAGGAAAGCGGACACATGTTGGATCTTCTCAGTTCCTGCACCAACTCATGTATCTATGCGGGGACACAGACCAAATTTAGACAGCAGTTGAAGATAGCGGTCAAGTACCCTGTCAATGTAATGAGCAAATGTATCAGAGGGCGATCATAGGAACATTCTGCCTCATCTTTCCAATAGTAAGTCGCATCGGAACCGTGTATATGCTGATAATTTATATTCTCGCCCATAACGTTAATGTTTTCTCTCCCTGAGACAATGAGACAATGCTTGCCGCCGATTAGTGCAATCAATTAGTTGTAAGACTTCCAGTGTAAAATAAGCAAAACTGAGTTGTGCGGAGCAAATTCCCGATGTCAGAAAATAAATCAGAATCAGACAATCATTAGGACATAATAACATTGGTATGTTACATTGGAGGTTCCCGGAAGTTTTTGTCAGTCTCCCTACCTGCTTCCACTACCTGCAACCCCCGGCAACCACCTGCAACCTCCGGGAACCGCACGGAAACCTTGGGTGGGGCGCAAAGTCTCCAAAGGTTTCCGTGGCGGTTTCCTTTAAGTGGGACAGGGGCATTGGATATTGACCTCGGGTCGACGTGAGTATTCCACACACTCTTATTGAAACAGAGACGATGTGGGTTTTTTATTTTTTACACTGTTCTAATCCCAATTTCGTAAAGATCATCCCTTTATGGCGAAGAAGGGTTTCGCCCCGAAACGTTGCCTATATCCTTCGCTCCATAAATCCTGCTGCACCCGCTGAGTTCCTCCAGCATTTTTTGTATCCCTTTGTGGTGCACCGGTCCTTGGAATTTTACGAAATTTGTCGTCGGCCAAAAAGTACAATTGGAGGGGCATGGTTGCAAAGGGACCGGTACTAAATGAATAGCACACTGGAAACATAGGCATATGCACTGTAATGCTTTCTTTCTCCGTCGTCCGAACGGGAAGCAACATATTTGGTCCCAGAATTGCGATATTAGTAGGGGATTATGTATTGCTTTTATTGATGTCTGATCAGTCTGGAAAAAATAAATGCTTGAGACTAAATATATTGTCATTTCATCTTATTGTAGGATGTAGAAAGTACAGCACAGGAAAAGGCCCTTCGGCCCATATTATCGGTGTAAACTAAATTCATCTGCCAGCACATCGAAACATAGAAACATAGAAATTAGGTGCAGGAGTAGGCCATTCGGCCCTTCGAGCCTGCACCGCCATTCAATATGATCATGGCTAATCATCCAATTCAGTATCCCGTACCTGCCTTCTCTCCATACCCTCTGATCCCCTTAGCCACAAGGGCCACATCTAACTCCCTCTTAAATATAGCCAATGAACTGGCCCCGACTACCCTCTGCGGCAGAGATTTCCAGAGATTCACCACTCTCTGTGTGAAAAAAGTTCTTCTCATCTCGGTTTTAAAGGATTTCCCCCTTATCCTTAAGCTGTGACCCCTTGTCCTGGACTTCCCCAACATCGGGAGCAATCTTCCTGCATCTAGCCTGTCCAACCCCTTAATAATTGTGTAAGCTTCTATAAGATCCCCTCTCAATCTCCTAAATTCTAGAGAGTATAAACCAAGTCTATCCAGTCTTTCTTCATAAGACAGTCCTGACATCCCAGGAATCAGTCTGGTGAACCTTCTCTGCACTCCCTCTATGGCAATAAATATGACATGATCCATCAACCTGAATACCCATTTGTTTTAAAAAAAAGCCTCTTAAACGACGACAGCATATCTAGCTCAATCGCCACCTCTGATAGCGCGTTTCACACAGCCAACATTATCTGCCTAAAAAGGTGCCCCACTCAACTTCAAGATGTGGTCTCTATTCTTTGACATTTCAACCCTGGGGATAAGATTCTAGAATTTTAGATTCTTCTAACCCACCACTCCACCTCCAGGCCGCTCAGATCGGCTGCATTGGGGCTGCTGACTATCCCGCGGTCTTGGCATAAGCTTAGGGGCGACCCCCTTCCCATCAGAACTGCTCCCTCCATCGACTCCTTTAAGTCAAGACTAAAAACGCATCTATACTCCCAATCCTTTCCTGACGTCCACTGAGCGAGGGCTGTATGTATATGTGTATGTAGTTTGTTTGTTTGTTTACACTGTTCTTATAACAAAATGTAAAGCTCTTTGGCCAACGAGAGTTGTTTTTTAAATGTGCTATATAAATAAATGTGAGGTGACTTGACTTGCTCATTGCACCATCCGTCCGCAGCACCCCCATCCCCCCACTACACCCCCCCCCCCCCCCCCCCCCCCCCCCCCATATCCTGTCCAGGCGACAACACCGCAGTGTCTTCGTTTGTGCTAACTGACAAAGTTTCCCACCGCCTTTCACTGCAGCCGCACCTCCAACGCAATTTTGTATTTTTGCTAATGCGCGGCATCTCAACGGGTCCCCATTTGAGGAACCTATCGTGTTGTGGTCTACCGTTCATTGACACAGGCGGCCTGATATCCAAGGGCCCTCTTGTCGCCGGTAATCGATGCAATCGCCGCTAATCGATGAACCATGATTATATATCAACCCGAAATTGCAGAAAAAAAACTGGTTGGAAATATAAATATTTTGCGTGTGCCCCGTGAGGAAAGATGAATCCGGTGGCAGTACTGGCATTAATCCCACCTCCTTTCCATTGATGTTGCTTCAAATGTATGCCTTGGTCCTATTCAATTCATAGTGGAATAAATTGAACCCGCAATAATTGTTGTCGTATGTACTGTTATTTATTCGCAAAACATAAAAATAACATGAAGGAGGACACAAAATGCTGGAGTAACTCAGCGGGACGGGCAGCATCTCAGGAGAGAAGAAATTGGTGACGTGTCTACCCTCCATTGGAAACGTCACCCATTCCTTTTCTCCATAGATGCTGCCTGACCCGCTGAGTAAACATAGAAACATAGAAATTAGGTGCAGGAGTAGGCCATTCGGCCCTTCGAGCCTGCACCGCCATTCAATATGATCATGGCTGATCATCCAACTCAGTATCCCGTACCTGCCTTCTCTCCATACCCTCTGATCCCTTTAGCCACAAGGGCCACATCAACTCCCTCTTAAATATAGCCAATGAACTGGCCTCGACTACCCTCTGCGGCAGAGAGTTCCAGAGATTCACCACTCTCTGTGTGAAAACCTCCAATGTGAGTACCTCCAGCATTTCGTGTCTACCTTCAACCTAAACCAGCATCTGCAGTTCTTTCCCACACATTAAAAAAACATGTCTGCCCCTCAAAACAAACGTCGCCAACTGAGCAGAAGAAAATATTCTACCTGAAAACATCGAAGAAATCCTAAGTACAAAGTTGACATTTTATCGGGAAGGGGCAGGAAATCGTTAGTATCGTGAATGTCGAGTCGTTCTGATAAAAGAGACTGTGCCTTGTGACGTGCAGTTGCGTCATTTCTTCTCCATGCCGTCGGTGGCGAATTCCAGCGGCGAATATTTGCCTGTTTTGAATAAAGGGAATAGCGACGGTGAAAACTGGAGGCCTTGGACTGACATTTAGCCACCTGAATGTTGCAGTGTAAGATTTGGTCAACGTTTGCTGAACAGCGACTTCAGCCGCTAATGGTTCAACATTAATATCGGTACCCCGCAACTCTGTTCTTCCCCCTAGTCCTGTGGTTCCCAACCTTTTTTTGGCCATGCCCCACCTAATCACCTCTAAAATCCTGATGCCCCCTCCCCCACCCCACCCCCATGTGGTGATATAATTCTTATCATTTCAATACCTTGGTTTAAACAAGCTTCAAAATAACATGGTTCAATAAATAAGGTTCTCCCATGACCTCGCGCGCTTCGTGCGACGTGCATGAAGAGCGATGGCGCGGTGATTATGTAATAACTACACAATAAAGACCTTTTTTACCCCCAAAAAATTATTTACTCAAAATAACATCTGAAACATAAACTACATATGTTTACCTGATGGAAAATCCAAAAAAATAAAAATCGGAAATTTGGACCCAGACCTCCTCAGTTGCGCTCAATTGCCCCCCTTAAAAATCAAATTGCCCCCGTGTGGCGGCATACGCCCCACGTTGGGAACCACTGCCCTAGTCACAACAGGGACTGAATACCCGTAGTCCTTACCTTTCACCGCCTCAGCCGCCCCACACAACACATAATCCCCCGGCGTTTTCGCCACTTCCGAAAGGGACCCCATCACCGGTCGCATCTTCCCGTCTCTACCCCTCTCGTCTTCCGCAGAGACCGCGCACTCCACATCTCCCTGACTAACTCATCCCTACTCAACCAAATCACCGCCTCCCCAGGTACCTTCCCCTGCAACGTAGGTGACGCACCACATACCCCTATACCTCCTGCCTTGACTCTGTCCAGGTGCCCCGACTCTCCTTCCAGTTGAAGCAGAGGGTAACTAAAACCTCCTCCAACCTCGGCTTCTGTGTCCGTTGTTCAAGGTGTGAACTCGTATATACATCGGCGAGACTAAACGTAGACTTGGCGACCGTTT
>NW_026576158.1:80000-95000 GCF_028641065.1 Leucoraja erinaceus | reverse complement strand
TCCCTCAATAGCAAGTATGTCCTTCCTCAAATCAGGGGACCAAAACTGCACACAATACTCCAGGTGTGGTCTCACTTGGGCTCTGTAGAACTGCAAAATGACCTATTTGCTCCTATATTCGATTCCTCGTGTTATAAATGCCAACATGCCATTCGCTTTCTTCACTGCCTGCTGTACGTGCATGCTTACTATCATAGACTGATGTACAAGGACCCCCAGATCCCGTTGTACTTACCCTTTTCCCCAACTTGACCCCATTCAGATAGTAATCTGCCATCCTGTTTTTGCTACCAAAGTGGATAAACTCACATTTATCCGCATTAAACGTCATCTGCCATGCATCTGCCCACTCCCCAGCCTGTCCAAGTCTCCCTGCATTCTCGCAGCATCCTCCTCGCAGTTCATACCTCCACCTAGCTTTTTGTCATTTGCAAATTTGCTAATGTTACTTTGAATCTCTTTATCCAAATCACTGATGTATATTATAAATAGCTGCGGTTCCAGCACCGAGCCTTGCGGTACCCCACTAGTCACTGCCTGCCATTCTGAAAGGGACCCGTTAATCCCTACTCTTTGTTTCCTGTCTGCCAACCACTTCTCTATCCATGTCAGCACTCTACCCCCAATACCATGTGGCCTAATTTTGCCCACTAATCTCCTATGTGGGACCTTATCAAATTATTTCTGAAAGTCCAGGTACACTGCATCCACTGGCTCTCCCTTGTCCATTTTCCTAGTAACATCTTCAAAAATGCGATCCAAATGCGTTGTGATTACTTATTTAATAATTGACCCCAGCATCTTCCCCATTTTAGCGCATGTTAGCAATATAATGGGCGGCGGCAAAACATGCTTATTTCACTAATCATCCTGCATGCTCACCAAGTACGTTGCGATTTGCTCGGAAAATCCGGCCGTTATGCTTTGCCTCACACCCGACGTTGACTGGATCTTGGTCACGCGGGAACGAGATGTGACCGGAGCTTCTGTAATACCCGTTGCCCGACCGGACACTGGGGCTCGTGACGTTGGCGCCTGCGACGGTCGGCCCACTCATTGAAACTTCGATCTCTTTGGGGAAGAATTCAGAAAGCAGACACACCGCTGCCGTCGCGATCCCGACTTGTTCCCCATTCCGAGTCACGGGCGGATAGACGACTAACAGGTGAGGATCTTTGGGTGGTTTATCTTCTGCAAATTCAAGGAAAGAACAGGATCATCTGACCACCACTAGTAAATGTGAGACCAACATGACAGATACACCAAGAACGCTTGCCTAGCACATGGTAAAAAAAAAAATTTAAAAAATTAAATGGCGCGGCCCTGTCCAGTCGCCGTTGTGGCAGCTCCGCGAAAATTGTGTGTGTTTTTAACTTTTATGTTCCTTTTTAACTTATTTCTAAGTTCTAACTCCCTAGTACTAACAAAGTATGACAGGGAACCCCTCTTAAATCTAAACTTCAGGGCAAACGGAGCCTTCCATTATTTATTATGTAAAAGAATATGTGTGTTATGATTGTGTTTATCATTTGTTTGGTTGTTTTGTTGTTTGTCTTTTGCACAAAAGTCCGCGAGCATTGCCACTTTCATTTCACTGCACATCTCGTATGTGTATGTGACAAATAAACTTGACTTGACTTGACTTGACTTGGTAATACGATTTCTCTTGGATAATTTCCCTCCTTATATTCGTATCCCTTATTAAGTAAGCGAATGCTATGCTAGCATGCATAGCAGAAGGGCCACATTACGAGTATTACGTAAGTTTTGGTCTCCTAATCTGAGAAAAGACATTCTTGCCATAGAGGGAGTACAGAGAAGGTTCACCAGACTGATTCCTGGGATGTCAGGACTTTCATATGAAGAACAACTGGATAGACTCGGCTTGTACTCGCTAGAATTTAACATAGAAACATAGAAACATAGAAATTAGGTGCAGGAGGAGGCCATTCGGCCCTTCGAGCCCGCACCGCCATTCAATATGATCATGGCTGATCATCCAACTCAGTATCCCGTACCTGCCTTCTCTCCATACCCCCTGATCCCTTTATCCACAAGGGCCACATCTAACTCCTTCTTAAATATAGCCAATGAACTGGCCTCGACTACCCTCTGCGGCAGAGAGTTCCAGAGACTCACCACTCTCCGTGTGAAAAAGGTTCTTCGCATCTCGGTTTTAACGGATTTCCCCCTTATCCTTAAGCTGTGGCCCCTTGTCCTGGACTTCCCCAACATCGGGAGCAATCTTCCTGCATCTAGCCTGTCCAACCCCTTAAGAATTTTGTAAGTTTCTATAAGATCCCCTCTCAATCTCCTAAATTCTAGAGAGTACAGACCAAGTCTATCCAGTCTTTCTTCATAAGACAGTCCTGACATCCCAGGAATCAGTCTGGTGAACCTTCTCTGTACTCAATAAATGTCGGTGCTGGCTCGAAGGGCCGAATGGCCTCCTCCTGCACATATTGTCTACGTCTCTATGGTTCTAACATAGCACACACGCATATTGCAATGGCGCCATCTGACATTCGGATCGGGCGCCGGCCAACTTAGTTTGTTAACTGAACATTTTTGCAGAACATCACAGTTAACCTCTGCTAATAGTTAATAAGTTGCCCCACAGTTGATGAACTAATGGGGTTTTTATCTTTTCGAGCAATGTGTATATTTCTAGACGCCACGTTGCAGGATAGCTCGTGAGATTCACAATGATGCTACATAAGAGATGCAGATATTTTATCAACTCTGAACTTTACTAAACTAAACACATATTCGCGGCAGGGACGGAGGGACAACCAATTTAAATAAACATCTTACATTATTTCACTGGTTCTAATCTTACTTCATGAAATCGGTTGAAAAGGTTCCGAATTTAGGAAAACCATTCTCACGGTCGAAGGATTTGCATCGGAATATGTTTCAACCGACAGCAACCGACCTCTGTCCCACTTAGGAATCCTGAACGGAAACCTCTGGAGACTTTGCACCCCACTCAAGGTTTCCGTGTGGTTCTCGGAGGTTTTTTATCAGTCTCCCTAATGGTAAGACCTTCCGCTACCTGCAACCTCCGGCAACCACCTTCAACTAGCATCGCAACCGGCTACGACTAAAAAATTACCGATTTTAAAAACGGCAAGTCGCGGCCGGTTTTTAATTTTGTTTTGTTTTGAAATAATCGTCGGAACATAGAAGAAGTGGAAAACACTCTCGACCATTAGGGAGACTGACAAAAACCTCCGGGAACCGCACGGAAACCTTGGGTGGGGCGCAAAGTCTCCAGAGGTTTCCGTTCGGGTTTCCTAAGCGGGACAGGGGCATTTGTTTATATCCCATTCCTTCACTAAAGCTCCCTCCGTCCTTCGCATGCAATGGACATTGGTGCGGCCAAATGCATCGTACGCCAGGAAGCTCAGTGCAAGTTTGAACTAGCAAATTGAAGGGAAACTTAAGGGAGCACGTTAAATATCCTGGTACTTACTGGGTTTAACATACAGCGCGGTGCCGGACCCAAATACGAGTTTGCCGTTCTTTTGAGCATTCGACGCACAGTGGTACAACGTAATACAAAAACTCTTTCCTCTCTGCTGCCTGTCGTGTCACATGGCGACGGGAGCATGAATCATCGTTACGTGCTCCTAGCGCCTCGTGTCACATACATGAACGTGAGGAAATGAGATAGGTCCGTCTCCCTCTTGCTCCTGCACGCCCATTCCTAGTATCTGTCTGGTGACATGAATAACCCCCAGAGCCACAAATAGAATAGAATATATTTTAATGGTCACATACACACAGGTGTAGTGAAATGCTTCTTGCCATGCAGCACATAAAGAAGGAATACAGACATAACATTAATAAGAGATTTAAACATAAATAACATAGAAACATAGAAATTAGGTGCAGGAGTAGGCCATTCGGTCCTCCGAGCCTGCACCGCCATTCAATATGATCATGGCTGATCATCCAACTCAGTACCCGTACCTGCCTTCTCTCCATACCCCCTGATCCCCTTAGCCACAAGGGCCACATCTAACTCCCTCTTAAATATAGCCAATGAACTGGCCTCAACTACCCTCTGTGGCAGAGAATTCCAGAGATTCGCCACCCTCTGTGTGAAAAAAGTTCTTCTCATCTCGGTTTTAAAGGATTTCCCCCTTATCCTTAAGCTGTGACCCCTTGTCCTGGACTTCCCCAACATCGGGAACAATCTTCCTGCATCTAGCCTGTCCAACCCCTTAAGAATTTTGTAACATCCCCCCACAATGGTTCCTATTATGAGGGAAGGCACAATGTCCAGTCCCCATCCCCAGTTCACCCATAGTCGGGACTATTTAGGCCTCCACAGTTGCCTCCACGGAGACCCGATGTTCCAGGCCGTTCTCGCCGGGTGATGGTGCTCGGGCGTCGGGAGAACCCTCACAGCGGCATGGGACACCTGGAACGGTCGCTTCCGTACTGGAGGCCGCGGCTTCCAAAGCCAACAAGGCCGCGCCGGATGGAGCTCCACTACTGGCGATCTCATCGAGAGATCCCAGGCTCCCGATGTTAAAGTCAACGTCGCCGCCCCGCAGTTGGCCGCTCCGCAGTCCCGCAGCTCACCGGAGCTCCAGCGCGGCGACCCGGGCAAAGCATCGCCCGCTCTGCTCCGCGACAGCGCTCCAGCGCTGTGCCGCTGCCGAAGCCGTGGTTCTGGGCGGTCCCCGACAGGAAACGCCGCTCCAGGCCCGCTGGCAGGCCGGGAGGACAGGTCGAAACTGCAGCCCGGAGAAAAACCCGCCTCTCCGACCAGGTAGGGACCCTGAAAGATAGTTTTCCCCCCTCCCCCCCCCCCCCCCCCCCCCCCCCCCCACAAGCGCCACGTCTAACTTCCTCTTCAATATAGCCAATGAACTGGCCTCAACTACCTTCTGTGGCAGAGAATTCCACAGATTCACCACTCTCTGTGCGAAAAATGTTTTTCTCATCTCGGTCCTAAAAGATTTCCCCCTTATCCTTAAACTGTGACCCCTTGTTCTGGACTTCCCCAACATCGGGACCAATCTTCCTGCATCTAGCCTGTTCAACCCCTTAAGAATTTTGTACGTTTCTATAAGATCCCCCCTCAATCTTCTAAATTCTAGCGAGTACAAGCCGAGTCTGTCCAGTCTTTCTTCATATGAAAGTCCTGACATCCCATTTGGTGTATGTGATGAGAAATGTACTTTGTATCCGTTGTTTGGACTTTTATAACAAGCCAATCACCCTAATGAACTAATGAACTCGGCGAAAACCTACGATCGAATCTGGGTCCCTTGCACTGTGAGGCAGCAAATCTTTTGTTGTATTCAATTTATTGACATTATCTCATAAGAGACAACGAAATGGATTTCCCTTACAGTCAAATAACACAAAAATAAATAATAAATAAATAAAACATACTAAAAAATAAAATTAAATTAAAAATTAAAAAATAAAGACATAACTCTACTACTTATGTTCTTATAATTTCATTCCGGGAGCTCCCAGCTGTTTACTGCATTTAGGGTTTTACACCAGACCAGCCGATAGTTAGACTACTGTGTGCCGCTGCACAGAAATATACCGCAATATCATCGACTCCAGCCAGTCTTATCTCTAAATACAAGTTCGAGCGATCGGCTGTACATTTGAATCCGCCACGAATCTCCGGAGCATAACTGACGGAGGACGAATCGAAGTATCTAACCACCCATTCCAAAGATTTGCCTGGACGCTGCCTGTACCAGAACATGACTCGGTCAATGATGTCGCCGCCCGCCACATGGCACTGGATCAGATGAGCGTCTCCATCGTTCAACATCGCCGATGCCGGCTGCGTCAGCACAAGGTCGCCATCGCTGCGTGTTACTGGAAGTGGAGAGAATAAGTATGAGGACGGGAGACAACGGACAACCGGTGCAGGAGTAGGTCGTTCGACCCTTCCAGCCAGCGCCGCCATTCAATGTGATCGTGGCCGATCATCCCCAATGCTGAGGGCGACGGAGGCCATTCGGAATTACAAAGAGGAAGACCTCTACTTCAAGATAGACACAACGAGTTGGAGCAGCTCAGCGGGCAGGCAGCATCTCTGGGAAAACCGATGGGTGATATTTAGTGTCAGGGCCCTTCTTCAGACTGAGGGTAGGATGGAACGTACTGGAGGTAATGTCGAAGGAATGCAAGGAATTAGAACAATGGAACGAGTAGGACGACGAGTTTGGGACAGGGGAGGTGGGGGGGGGGGGGGGGGGTGGTGGAAGCTACCCAAGCGAAATATGATCTGTTGTTCCTCTGCTGTGCGCGTAGCTCTACCCGCTGCGAGACTGAACCTTTTATGTTCACCAGGATTGCCCGCAATACACCTTGCATTGAAGTAAATACATGTGAGCCCCTCATTATCACCGAATCCAAGAACTGGGGATGATCAGCCGTGATCACATTGAATGCTGGCTCGAGGGGCCGAATGGCGTACTCCTGCGTCTATTGTCTATTGTCTATAGTCTATAGTCTATAGTCTATTGTCTATAGTCTATTGTCTATTGTCTATTGTCTATTGTCTATTGTCTATAGTCTATAGTCTATTGTCTATAGTCTATTGTCTATTGTCTATTGTTTATAGCGTGATAGATAGATAGCCTTTTATTGTCATTCAGACCGAAATCTGAACGAAATTGCAGCAGTCATACATATAATACAATACAATAAAACAACAATAAACACATATTAACATCCACCACAGTGAGTCCACCCAGCATCTCCTCACTGTGATGGAGGCAAAAGTCTTAGGTCTGCAGTCTCTTCCCTCCTCTTCTCCCTCCGCGCTGGGGCGATACCCCCCGGGCGATGTTATGAATCAGTCCCGCGGCTCAAACACCGCGGCCCGGGGTGGTCGAAGCTGCCGCCCACCAGTCCTGCAGACGCAGCCGCTGGCCCACGGCCGAAACCCGGACTCAGGCCACCGCCGCCAGAACACCGTCCCAGCCACCCTCACGTGAGTACCGTACCGTGTAGTCTATAGTCTATTGTCCATTATCTACAACTTCTCTCTTCCTGTCCTTCTTATGAGATTTACTTATCATAACCTCCACTTTCTCACCGGCCCTTCCATTTGTTGAGCTGCTTCTCCGGTTCTCCCGCCCCTGCCATTATAATTTAAACCTCCCAGCGTAGCACCAGCTGCTCTGTGTTCTTTGAAGAGTAGCGTTGATGCTTTCCAACGCCAGATACCCACGATCCATCCTGACTACGGGTGCTGTCAGTGTGGACTCTCTACGTGCTCCCCGTCACCGCGTGGCGTTTGGCGAAATGACAAAACCAAGGACGCGGGGTTTTGCGAAGTATTACTGGAACATAGTAGAGGCGGGCTGGGTCTTAGCGTTTCAAAATTAGCTTTGAGTGTAATCGGGAGAATCGAATTGGCGCGAGGTTAGAGAGAGGAAAGTGAGCGGGATCGAGTGCGTTGTTCTTCGGTAGATCTCGTGCGGACGAGGCGGGTCGAATGGCTTTCTACCGTCTTCAACCGCCCTACGACTCTACACGTGCAAAAAGGTGCGTCTGGACCAAACAGAAGGCTACTTACTGAGAAGCAATAGTAAAATTAATGCCGGCATTTCTCTCCGAGACTGTGGACGCTGGAATCTTGCGATAATAACATTCAAACTGCAGGATGAAGGCAGTAGCTGTGGAATCGAACGGACAGGCAACGCTTCCACTCGAGACCCTTAATCGGACTGTAGCGTTGACGGAGCTCGGAGCGTGGTGACGTGACAATAGTCACACGCCGCTTCCGCTCCGAAAGCATTGATCGCGTTGGCTCGTTGTACTTCACCATTGGGACAGCCCATTTTGAAGTCACGTGTGGAATACAGTGTTCTCGTTGAGATCTAGCGACGCAGAACTAGCAACGAGGCTACTCAATAAAACACTGAACGTCAATCCCAAACTTTGCAGAGAGATACTCGGACAAAGAAAACCTGGGGCCGAAATTTGGACCGCTATTTAGAATTTATCACAAGGCATACTAACTATCAAAGCTGACAAGTGGACGGGGCAACAAGACAGGTAAGCCTTCTGTATTATGGGTCTAAAAAATGCTAGGCCGCTGCTTAAGTTTTTGCAACAAATGCAATACCTCTGACAGAAGTGGATCACTTTGCAAAACATAGAAACATAGACAATAGGTGCAGGGGTAGGCCATTCGGACCATCGAGCCTGCACCGCCATTCAATATGACCATGGCTGATCATCCAACTCAGTATCCTGTACCTGCCTTCTCTCCATACCCCCTGATCCCTTTAGCCACAAGGGCCACATTTAACTCCCTCTTAAATATAGCCAACGAACTGGCCTCAACTACCTTCTGTGGCAGAGAATTTAAAAGCGCGCTGATTCCTATTAAATCTTTTCCCCTTCACCTTGAACCTGTGTCCTCTGGTCCTAGATTCCCCTACTCTGGGCAAGATACTCTGTGCATCTGGGTAAGATACGTTGTGCATCTAGTGGGCTTGTGGGCGATGAAATCATTTCGTTCCATGAAAATGCGGGTCCGAGACAAAGAAATCGTCCAGCCGAGAACTTAAAGTACTGGGAACGGATCACATCCCAAATAACATCTGAACCATTATACATACTCCCCATAACACATACACGTGTACAGAATTCTTGCTTCATGCTCTATATGTGGAAATTTGCGAACTTATTGGGCGAATACTCAGGCAAATTAATAAACTACCCACTGCCTGCGGAAACCCACCTGGTCTGGTTTGGCTCAGCCACCACGCACGACACCTGAAGGCTGCAGCGAATCGGCCGATCAGCAGAGAAGATTATTGGCTGCAACCTTCCCTCCATTGACGAACTGTACACTGCAAGGGCCAGGAAGCGAGCGGGAAAGATCATCTCTGACCACTCTCACCATGGCCACAAACTCTTTGAATCACTTCCCTCTGGAAGGCGACTCCGGACTGTCAAAGCTGCCACAGCCAGACATAAAAACAGTTTTTATCCATGAGTAGTTGCTCTACTCAACAGCCAAAAATCTGCAGGCTCCCTTTGATCTGGTATTTTGTTGGTTCACATGCTTGATCAATGGTGTTTTATCATTAATGTTTTATTATTATTAAACATGTTTTCTGAGTCATTCGTAACTGTCACTGTATGTCATGTTGTTACTTGTGGGCGGAGCACCACGGCAAATTCCTTGTATAGAAACATAGAAACATAGAAATTAGGTGCAGGAGTAGGCCATTCGGCCCTTCGAGCCTGCACCGCCATTCAATATGATCATGGCTGATCATCCAACTCAGTATCCCGTACCTGCCTTCTCTCCACACCCTCTGACCCCCTTAGCCACAAGGGCCACATCTAACTCCCTCTTAAATATAGCCAATGAACTGGCCTCGACTACCCTCTATGGCAGAGAGTTCCAGAGATTCACCACTCTCTGTGTGAAAAAAAGAAAAAAGTATGTGAATACTTGGCCAATAAATTTACTTACTTACTTATAAAGTAAACAAGACATATGACCCGGGTGAAGAATAGTCGCCTGATAGGATTTCATGGTCATTTTCTATGGACATTTCTTTTAACTTTGACTTTGAGAGCTCAGCGATTAACCCCAAACATTGGTCCAACACCCGATATTCCCTCCAAAACAACTTTTAACATCTTCGCTAGAAATGCTCCCCTCACAATTTTCACGCAGTCTTGTCCAAACTAACATATCGCCAGGTAAGAACATACAACGTTGTACAGCACGGCGCGGGGACGGGCCCTCCAGCACCCAATGTCCGTGCCGAAACTAATGGCATGTTAAAAAAATCTCATCTGCCTACACATGATCCATATTCCTTCATTCCCATCATATCCACGTTCCATCCATCTAAAACCCACTTGAATGCCACTACCACATCCGCCTACAGTCACAGCACCTCCCCTAGCCACCATTTAAAACGTTCTCCGTGTAAAAAAACAATTGCCCCACGCAAATGCTTTAATCTTTGTCCCACCCATCTTCAAGAAAGCCATTTAACCATATAACCATATAACAATTACAGCACGGAAACAGGCCATCTCGGCCCTTCTAGTCCGTGCCGAACACATATTCTCCCCTAGTCCCATCTACCTGCGCTCAGACCATAACCCTCCATTCCTTTCCCGTCCATATAACTATCCAATTCATTTTAAATGATAAAACCGAACCTGCCTCCACCACCTTCACTGGAAGCTCATTCCACACAGCTACCATTCTCTGAGTAAAGAAGTTCCCCCTCATGTTACCCCTAAACCTATATCCCTTAATTCTCAAGTCATGTCCTCTTGTTTGAATCTTCCCTACTCTCAGTGAGAAAAGCTTTTCCACGTCAACTCTGTCTATCCCTCTCATCATTTTAAAAACCTCTATCAAGTCCCCCCTTAACCTTCTGCGCTCCAAAGAATAAAGCCCTAACTTGTTCAACCTTTCTCTGTAACTTAGTTGCTGAAACCCAGGCAACATTCTAGCAAATCTCCTCTGTACGCTCTCTATTTTGTTGACATCCTTCCTATAATTAGGCAACCAAAATTGTACACCATACTCCAGAATTAGCCTCACCAATGCCTTGTACAATTTTAACATGACATCCCAACTTCTATACTCAATGCTCTGATTTATAAAGGCCAGCACACGAAAAGCTTTCTTTACCACCCTATCTACATGAGATTCCACCTTCAGGGAATCCCTCTAGTCTTTGGCATTTCCACCGAGTAATAAAGGCGCTAGTATTAATATTCGAACCAAATTTAAAACGATCGCCGCGTGAATTTGATGATGGTTTCCCATCGCCCACGTGTTGGTTACTCATTTATTGTCATTTGGGGTTTTGTAATTGACGTTGTAGAGGGGTTAGTTACCAACGCGGCGGCTTCGGTTTCTTTACTTGTGTTATTTTTTAAATATATAAATAAACTCAGCATCGCCAAGGACTGCTCTCACCCCAACCATGGACTGTTTACCCTCCTACCATCCGGGAGGCGCTACAGGTCTCTCCGTTGCCGAACCAGCAGGTCCAGGAACAGCTTCTTTCCGGCGGCTGTCACTCTACTCAACAACGTACCTCGGTGACTGCCAATCACCACCCCCCCGCGGACACTTATTATTATTTATTCAAATCATTTGCTATGTCGCTCTTCCAGGGAGATGCTAAATGCATGTCGTTGTCTCTGTACTGTACACTGACAATGACAATTAAAATTGACTCTGAATCTGAATCTGAATCTGAAACGTAATTTGATGAACTGTGCGAAATTCTTTAAAACATCAATTGATACAAATCATTCTATAACTGAGCGAACGGCCAGAGCGGAATAGACAGGGGGCGAGGAAATAACGAACCAAATCAGGGCCCGACCTATGGAAGTGTGGAACCCATATTGACCCATCGTGGGCTGGGTAAGGTGTGATAGCAAGGGGGAAAACAAGGATTCGACTAGTTAGGTAGGACGGCTTGAGATCGGGAGGGGGGAGAGAAGAAATGTAGGAGTTATTTGAAATTATTTAAATTAACGTCCATGCAGCTGGGCTGGCAAATCTATCGCCACAGAAGGCTGTGGAGGCCAAATCAATGTATATTGTTAAGGTGGATATCGATGTATTCTTGATTATTACGGACGTTTTGTGTCACCATACAATGACGAGAGGCGTAGATAGATAGGGTAGACATTCAGATCCTTTATCCTCAGGTTGGAGAGACCAGCACTGTCATCACTGTAGCTCCACAAGACTGCGTTCTCAGCTCCATTCATAGAAACATAGACAATAGGCGCAGGAGGAGGCCATTCGGGCCCTCGAGCCAGCACCACCATTCATTGTGATCGTCCCCAATCAATAACCCGTGCCTGCCTTCTCCCCATATCCCTTGACTCCACCAGCCCCTAGAGCTCTATCTAATTCTCTCTTAAGTCCATCCAGTGACTTGGCCTCCGCTGCCATCTGTGGCAGGGAATTCCATAAATTCACAATTCTCTGGGTGAAAAAGTTTTTTTCTCTCCTCAGTCTTAAATGACCTCCCCTTTATTCTAAGAGAGTTGGGTTCTTGATTAGTACGGATGTTTTCACTAGTGGGAGAGTCTCGGACTAGAGGTCATAGCCTCAGATCTAAAGGACGTTCCTTTAGGACAGAGATGAAACGGATGTTTTCTTGTCAGAGGGTGGTAAATCTCTGGAATTCTCTGCCACAGATGGCTGTGGAGGCCACGTCAATGCATATTGTTAAGATGAAGATTGGTGGATTATTTATTACTACGGGTGTCAGAGGTTATTGGGAGAAGGCAGGAGAATGGGGTTGAGTGAGGCGGATAGATCAGTCACAATTGAAGAGCGGAGTAGACTTGATGGGCCGGATGGGCTCCTATAACCTATGAACTTATGTACATATAAGCTGCCCAGGCGAAATATGAATTGCAGCAGCATTTTGTGTTATTTCGGCGTTTTGTGTCTATCTTCGGTGTAAATCGCCATCTGCAGTTCATTCCTACACGCCTTTCCGTGTTCCTCGTCCTGGGCTTTAACCTCACGCGCTCCAGCGCCAACACCGGAGGACTTTCACTTCATCCTTGGTCAGCAATTACACATCCGCCAATTGAACTATTTCTCAGCCGACCTCCCAGGAATCTACCACGGCAAGTACCTCTACACTGTGTCGTCGCACACACACACACACACACCGTTACAACGCGGGCAGGAGGCAGCACATAAACTGCGCGCTGCTGTGACTCGGCTAATATCTGATGCAGCAGTCAGAGGGCGTCAGTTCGGCAGTGGGCAGGTGCTATAATAGACCTGCACGGGAAAGTAGACGCTCCCGCCCCCACGAGTCTCGGGCAGATGGGGCTTGTCAGCCTGGGAAGGCAGTCCATCTAGGAGAGGGAAAACTCTGATTTAAAACCTCCACTATCTTGTGGCCATATCCAGTCATGCAGCTGTACAGGGTCTTGGTGAGACCACACCTGGAGTATTGCGTACAGTTTTGGTCTCCTAATCTGATTAAATACATTCTTGCCATAGAGGGAGTACAGAGAAGGTTCACCATACTGATTCCTGGGATGGCAGGACTTTCATATGAAGAAAGGCTGGATAGACTCAACTTGTACTCGCTAGAATTTAGAAGATTGAGGGGGGGATCTTATAGAAACTTACAACATTCTTAAGTGGTTGGACAGGCTAGACGCAGGAAGATTGATCCAGATATTGGAGAAGTCCAGAACAAGGGGTCACAGTTTAAGGATAAGGGGGAAATCTTTTAGGACCGAGTTGAGAAAAACATTTTTCACACAGAGAGTGGTGAATCTGTGGAATTCTCTGCCACAGAAGGTAGTTGAGGCCACACAGTTCATTGGCTATATTTAAGAGGGAGTTAGATGTGGCCCTTGTGGCTAAAGGGATCAGGGGGTATGGAGAGAAGGCAGGTACAGGATACTGAGTTGGATGATCAGCCATGATCATGTTGAATAGCGGTGCAGGCTCGAAGGGCCGAATGGCCTACTCCTGCCCCTATTTTCTATGTTTCTATGTTTCAAGAAAATCCGGTGTCGGAGCCCCTAAAGCAGTTCGTCGCTGTCTTCAACCTCGCGATGGCAGCTCCTGCGACGGCACTGGTGCCCAAACTGCAAAGGACCTGCTGGTCCTTTGGATCGATCAGCGACGTGGAGAGGGGGGGGAGGGGAGGTGGGGGGGGGGGGGGGGCGTGCTGCATGGGCAACAGCCTGTCCTTCATATGGCATCGCCCAGGCTTGCATCCGACCACACATCATCTGAAAACTAGGATGCATCACCCATGGTCAGTCATGACCGAGGGGGGCGTACTAGTCAGAGGAGGAATAGTAGCCAAGATTGCCTAATTATTCAGGGAGAGTATGCTCTCAGACAGCAACTTTGACATCTCGCAACCAGTCAGCCCCGGCCATTAATTATTTCCCTCTCGAATAACATTACCCATCCTGGCTTTCTTCCGTGAACCGGTTTGCCGAGTCTAAACCAGCTGTCCCAGATCTCGCAGCACAGCACAGTAACTGCAAACACCAAACATCAGTCTTACTGGGTGAGACTCTCTGAAGAGTCTATTTTATGTATAAGAAGGAACTGCAGATGCTGGTTTTACGCCGGATCTAAACACAAAATGCTGCAGTAATTCGATTCAGGCGGCATCTCTGGAGTAAAGGAATAGGTGATATTTCGGGTCGAGACCTTCACTAGTCTGCCCGTCCCGCTGAGTTGCGCCAGCATTTGGTTTCTACCTCTTAAGTCGTTTATGTTCCGCCGAAGAATACAAATTCGTGGCAGACGCCAATACTAACCCAATGAAGGGCGCGGTATTTCACACTGAGAGCCATAAACGCAGAACCCTGCAATGTTATTAGAATAACACATCCATTAAGTCTACTCCGCTTTTCAATCATGGCTGATCTATCCCTCCCCCCTAACCCCATTCTCCTGCCTTGTCCCCATAATATTTTACCCCTGTGCTAATCAAAGATCTATCTGCCTCTGCCTTAAAATTTTCCAGTGACTGTGCCTCTGCAGCCTTCTGTGGCAAATAATTCCACAGATTTACCACCCTCTGAGTAACGATACTTCTCTCCATCTCCCCCTTAAAATAACGCCCTTTAATTCTGACCATGCGCCTATCAATGTGGAAGTTTTTAGGTCAATGCTTGCAAAAAGATAGTTTTTTTTTAAATGTGCTTAGTATGTGGTTTGTGACGTTATGTTACCAAACATTGGTCGGACATTAATTGGCGTTTTGTGCGCAATTCTGGTCTCCACAATACTCGAACGACGTGGTAGCCACAGAGAGAGTGCAGAAGAGATTCATCAGGAGGTTCCCCCCGATTGGGTGCTGTAGTTTCACAACATAAAGGCAGATTAGATAGGCTGTGATTCTATTCACTGGTACATAACCGCTGTTGTGACCGAAACTTAACAGAGTGAAACGGCGATAGACTGTATCCAGCAAAAACCTGCTCTGGGTGGAA
>NW_026576158.1:0-75000 GCF_028641065.1 Leucoraja erinaceus | reverse complement strand
GTGCCTGTTATGGTACGAGTGCAGGCAGGTGGGACTAAGGGGAAAAACATTTGTTCGGCATGGACCTGTAGGGCCGAGATGGCCTGTTTCCGTGCTGTAATTGTTATATGGTTATATGGTTGTTATATGGTGCCACCCCTATCTCTCAGTCACAGTTTGAATACACACCTTGTACAACATATCATCATAACTATCGAGTATATTTGAGTACAGAAGTTGGGATGTAATGTTAAAATTGTACAAGGCATTGGTGAGACCAAATCTGGAGTATGGTGTACAATTTTGGTCGCCCAATTATAGGAAGGATGTCAACAAAATAGAGAGAGTACAGAGGAGATTTACTAGAAGGTTGCCTGGGTTTCAACAACTAAGTTACAGAGATAGGTTGAATAAGTTAGGTCTTTATTCTCTGGAGCGCAGAAGGTTAAGGGGGGACTTGATAGAGGTCTTTAAAAATGATGAGAGGGATAGACAGAGTTGATGTGGACAAGCTTTTCCCTTTGAGAATAGGGAAGATTCAAACACGAGGACATGACTTCAGAATTAAGGGACAGAAGTTTAGGGGTAATATGAGGGGGAACTTCTTTACTCAGAGAGTGGTAGCGGTGTAGAATGAGCTTCCAGTGGAAGTGGTGGAGGCAGGTTCATTGGTATCATTTAAACATAAATTGGATAGGCATATGGATGAGAAGGGAATGGAGGGTTATGGTATGAGTGCAGGCAGGTGGGACTAAGGGGAAAAATGTTGTTCGGCACGGACTTGTAGGGCCGAGATGGCCTGTTTCCGTGCTGTAATTGTTATATGGTTATTTATATGGTTATCGCCTCTAATAGACATGATTATCGATCCATGGGCAATACATTTGACGCATCTTCGAACACAGTGATGAGATGTTGGAGACTCATTATGATGGATGTTTATGTAAACTGTGTTAAGTGTGGGTCTTGGATTGTTTTGTAATGGAAAAAAACTGTAGAAATGATATTTCGTTCAAACCTAGGTTTGAATGACAATAAAGAGCATTCTATTCTATTGTATCTGTACATAGCCTTCCTCGTGCTTGACATGATTCTATGCTAATCCTTCCAGCTTTATCCAACGCCTGTTCAAGGACAGAACGCAACACATTCTAAATACGTCCCCTCTCTGATTATAGCATCTTCTTTCGGTCTAACGCCGACTGATGTATACCCACAAAACTGCAGTTTTTAGATTTCCATCTCTAAACTTAGACAACTAGAATGTTGTAATTTACTAGAATGTTGCCTGGGTTTCAGCAACTAAGTTACAGGGAAAGGTTGAACAAGTTATGGCTTTATTCTTTGGAGCGCAGAAGGTTAAGGGGGGACTTGATAGAGGTTTTTAAAATGATGAGAGGGATAGACAGAGTTGACGTGGAAAAGCTTTTCCCGCTGAGAGTAGGGAAGATTCAAACAAGGGGACATGACTTGAGAATTAAGGGACTGAAGTAAGAGTGGTAGCTGTGTGGAATGAGCTTCCAGTGAAGGTGGTGGAGGCAGGTTCGTTTTTATCATTTAAAAATAAATTGGATAGTTATATGGATGGGAAGGGAATGGAGGGTTATGGTCTGAGCGCAGGTATATGGGACTAGGGGAGATTATGTGTTCGGCACGGACTAGAAGGGTCTAGATGGCCTGTTTGCGTGCTGTAATTGTTATATGGTCATATGGTTATATGGGTATATGGTTAATTAAATTCGAAAATCCAATCATCGCGGGCTGCTACATTTGATGCAAAAAATGTTTCAAAATGCACCAAATATGAGATGGTACTACATCCCATTATAGATACCAATATCATGCAATGAAGTTAAGCCCCTGTCCCACTTAGGCCCCTGTCCCACTTAGGAAACCCGAACCTCAACCTCTGGAGACTTTGCGCCCCACCCAAGGTTTCCGTGCGGTTCCCGGAGGTTGCAGGTGGTTGCCGGACGTTGCAGGTAGCGGAAGCAGGTAGGGAGACTGAAAAAAACCCTCCGGGAACCGCACGGAAACCGTGGGTGGGGCGCAAAGTCTCCAGAGGTTTCCGTTCAGGTTTCCTAAGTGGGACAGGGGCATTAGACACAAAGAGCTGGTGTGACGTTTCGGATCGAGACCCTTCAACCCGAAACGTCACCCATTCCTTCTCTCCGGAGATGCTGCCTGTCCCGCTGAGTTACTCCAGCTTGTTGTGACTATCTTCGGTTGATACCAGCATCTGCAGTTACTCCCTACAAATACCATGCATTGGTCGGAGTGCATTGGCACCAGCGAGAGGTAGGACAGTCATATATATTTTCTCGGGAATGCCAGAGGTTGCGGGGAGACCCGATAGAAGTATGTAACTGTATGAGAGACATTGACATGTAAGACAACCTGATCATTTTTCCCCTAAATATCAAATACCAGAGGAGATAGCATTGTCGTGAGATGGGTGGAAGTTTAAAAGAGTTGGGCAGGTCACGTCTTTGACACAGCGGGTAATTTGAGCCTGGAACGCACTGCCAGCCGTGCCGGTGGAGGCAGATACGATAGGTCGTTTACGAGGCTTTGAGAATGGCACAGGGAGACGCGGGGAATGGAGTGATATGGATTATATGGAGGCAGATTCGTCGATAGACAATAGACAGTAGACATTACGTGCCGGAGTAGGCCATTCGGCCCTTCAAGCCTGCACCGCCATTCAATGTGATTATGGCTGATCATCCCCAGAGAGAGTACAGAGGAGATTTACTAGGATGCTGCCTGGGTTTCAGCAACTAAGTTACAGAGAAAGGTTGAACAAGTTAGGGCTTTATTCTTTGGAGCGCAGAAGGTTAAGGGGGACTTGATAGAGGTTTTTAAAATGATAAGAGGGATAGACAGAGTTGACGTGGAAAAGCTTTTCCCACTGAGAGTAGGGAAGATTCAAACAAGGGGACATGACTTGAGAATTAAGGGACTGAAGTTTAGGGGTAACATGAGGGGGAACTTCTTTACTCAGAGAGTGGTGGCTGTGTGGAATGAGCTTCCAGTGAAGGTGGTGGAGGCAGGTTCGTTTTTATCATTTAAAAATAAATTGGATAGTTATATGGACGGGAAAGGAAAGGAAGGTCATGGTCTGAGCGCAGGTGTATGGGACTAGGGTAGATTATGTGTTCGGCACGGACTAGAAGGGTCGAGATGGCCTGTTTCCGTGCTGTAATTGTTATATGGTTATTATATGGTTAATCAGTACCCCGTTCCTGCCTTCTCCCCATATCCCCTGACTCCGCTATCGTTAAGAGCCATCAGGCTATTAAACCTGGCTCAGCCAAAACTTTGATTATTAATAACCAATTATCTGTTATTTGCACTGTATCATTTTATTTATTCATGTGTGTATATATTTATATCATGGTATATGGACACACTGATCTGTTTTGTAGTCAATGCCTACTATGTTCTGTGTGCTGAAGCAAAGCAAGAATGTCATTGTCCTATACAGGGACACATGACAATAAACTCACTTGAATTTGAACTGGAACTTGAACCCTCTGGAGCTCTCTCTGTCTTTCTCTGTTGGTATCTTGTTGGGCACAGACTGTAACGGGTATAGCTTGGACCCAACAGCAGCACAGCATCAGGCAGGTATAATTGGCAATGAACCTTATTACGATACTGTTACACAGAGTAGTAACACAGGAATGGGTACACCGTACTCACACAGAGGCTCAGGATTGAGCGAGGGTTCCGAAGAGGGGCAGGCAGGAGACGTAGTCGGGGTAGCGGAAGGTCCGGTAACCAGGAGATCCAACACACGATGCAAACAAACCAGCGAGGGACAGACGAAAGGAGAGTCGAAGCCAGGCAGGTAGTCGAGCAGCCGTTGCAGGGATACACCAAACAGCCCAGGAGAGAGGCAGACAGAAACCAGGAGGTCGGGGACCAGAAGGCTGAGGTGCTATCCGGGAAGACGACAGGACGGAATGGCCAGGGGCAGGCAGGTTCGAATCCGTGTAGGCAGTCGGGAAATCGCTGGAGAGTCTTGCATGAATGCTGAGAACAATCTGGCACTGTATGAACGGTGAGGAGAGTCTATATACCGGGTTAATAGGTGATCAGAGGCAACTGAGTGCAACAGGTGAGGAGAGTTGGGCTGATGAGAGGGGAGTGGCAGGCAGGCAGGTGAGGAGAAGGAGGGACCGGTGGAAAAGTACTGGGAGGTGAAGTGGATGAGAATGAGGAGAGGGCAGACTGTGACACGGACATTGTGGGCTAAGACTAGTTCCTATCCTGCTCCGTTTTATATACCTTTTACATAACTAGTTAAGGATGGGGTAACACACAATATCAATCACCAAAATGTGAAGCTCAACTCACCTGAAAACGACGCCATTAAATTGAACAGAGGGATCCATAGTCCAAACTCGATCATCATGGTTTATTGAACGTGATTCCTGTCATGTACATTGCCGCGACCTCATGCCTCCATACAGAGTCAAACCCGAAGAGAAAGTATTTGTTTTATTTTATATTGTAACGGTAAAGGTCGAAGCTTGTTCTACACGGTGGTACTTAATCGGTCGCCATTAACAAACCCTCTGCGCGGAGAGCGAAGACAAGAGTGCTTCGGAAATATGAGCGCAGACGTGCAACTGCAATTGTGCAACGCCCTCCAACACTCTCCACGCCCCCACCATTCATTCTTCCACGTTCCTTTTCTCAACGTTTGAGAAACGCCACCAAGCCTACCCATCACGTATGGTTTAGTTTACAGGGCGAACATGTTCATCTGGCATGACATTCCCCTGTTTCCCCTGACATTTCTCAGACTTCCTTTTTCCAGCTTTTTATAGTCGTCAACTATCATAAACGTTTTATTCTCGCCAGTGAAAGCAGCGACCGAATACATGTTCAGGTCAAACAGTACACGAGCTTCAAACAACGACGTTAAATTCCCTCCGTACTCTGGTTAGAAACATAGAAACATAGAAAATAGGTGCAGGAGTAGGCCATTCGGCCCTTCGAGCCTGCACCGCCATTCAATATGATCATGGCTGATCATCCAACTCAGTATCCTGTACCTGCCTTCTCTCCATACCCCCTGATCCCTTTAGCCACAAGGACCACATCTAACTCCCTCTTAAATATAGCCAATGAACTGTGGCCTCAACTACCTTCTGTGGCAGAGAATTCCAGAGATTCACCACTCTCTGTGTGAAAAATGTTTTTCTCATCTCGGTCCTAAAAGATTTCCCCTTTATCCTTAAACTGTAGCCCGCTACCCATTCCATTCATTTGTTATCTATGTCTCTATATCATCGCCTATATCTCTCGTTTCCCTTCCCACTGACTCTCAATCTGAAGAAGGGCCTCGACCCGACACGTCACCTGTTATTTTTCTCCAGAGCGCCGCCTGCCAAATTGAGTCACTGCAGCTTTTTGCGCCTATGTTCGGTTGAAATCGGCATCTGCAGTTACTTCCTACCCAAATATGCATCCGACGTCATTCATCGCATATTCCCTTTCAAGTAATCTGTACCGTAACCCATCAGGTCCTGGAGCGATATGAGGTTTAAAGTGAGCCTTCTGCTGGCCAAGTCAGACCCCCCCCCCTCCGTGCAGTAGAGTTTCATAGAAACATAGAAAAATAGAAAATAGGTGCAGGAGTAGGCCATTCGGCCCTTCGACCCTGCACCACCATTCCATATGATGACGGCTGATCACCCAACTCAGTATCCTGTACCTGCCTTCTCTCCATACCCCCTGATCCCTTTAGCCACAAGGGCCACATCTAACTCCCTCTTAAATATAGCCAACGAACTGGCCTCAGTTTCCAAGGGATATTCACAGGATGTTGCTTAGATTGGAGGACATGATATGCAGGGAGATTTGGATAGGCTGGCCATTGGACGATTGGGGCGATTGGGGAATTAGCATGGCTCCATGGAGGTACACAAAACTGCGAGGGCCATCGGTAGAGGAGGTAGAATACTCCCCATTGAACGTAGCACCGCCACAAGAGCGCAGAATGTGTGTGAGGCGGGCGTATTGACGGGAAATGTTTGCCACCGTATAGAAGCGTGAAGCATGCTGCCAGAAGTGCGAGTGGGAATAGATGAAATAGCTACGGTTTAGAAGATTTGGACGGACAACTGGACAGCAAAAGCACAGAAAGATGGAACCGAGTACCGGCAAATGAGGTTAAGACCAGATTGGCTAAACGTATTAGGCCAAGGATCACTGTATCTGCTGTACGGCTCATATTCCTATAACTGTCCACTATTGGACCCGGTTCCACTTAGGTATTGCATGGGTCGGGAATGTCGAGGCATGAATGCGCGGCCGAGTGAGGTAGTGGAAACTGAGAGGATAGCGGAGGATCAGAGGCGCTTGAGCATAATGTGGATAAATGTGAGGTTATCCACTTTGGTGGCAAAAACAGGAAAGTAGACTATTATCTGAATGGTGGCCGATTAGGAAAAGGGGAGATGCAACAAGATCTGGGTGACATGGTACACCAGTCATTGAAAGTAGGCATGTAGGTGCAGCAGGCAGTGAGGAGACGCAAATGGTATGTTAGCATTCATAGCAAAAGGATTTGAGTATAAGAGCAGGGCGGTTCTACTGCAGTTGTACAGGGTCTTGGTGAGACCACACCTGGAGTATTGCGTACAGTTTTGGTCTCCCAATCTGAGGAAAGACATTCTTGCCATAGAGGGAGTACAGAGAACGTTCACCAGATTGATTCCTGGGATGGCAGGACTTTCATATAAAGAAAG
This sequence comes from Leucoraja erinaceus, assembly GCF_028641065.1. Taxonomy (NCBI): domain Eukaryota; kingdom Metazoa; phylum Chordata; class Chondrichthyes; order Rajiformes; family Rajidae; genus Leucoraja; species Leucoraja erinaceus. Next base: position 68,257 of record NW_026576158.1, on the reverse strand, counting down.
ACTGGATAGACTCGGCTTGTACACGCTAGAGTTCAGAAGATTGAGGGGGGATATTATAGAAACTTACAAAAATCTTAAGGGGTAGGACAGGCTAGATGCAGGAAGATTATTCCCGATATTGGGGAAATCCAGAACTAGGGGTCACAGTTTAAGGATAATAATAATAATAATAATAATCTTTATTTATATAGCACTTTTCAACAAAACCAGTATTTGAACCAAAGTGCTTTACAGAGATTGATTAAATTAATTGAACAGATCAAATGTCAATAAATCCATAAAAACAAAAAAAAGAGAAAAAAGACACAGAACAGTACACTATAGAAATCAACAAGAAACGTCCCCCCACAGCAGAATTCACTGTGAGGGAAGGCACTAAAATTATCCAGTTCTCCCCCTCATAGTCCACCCGAGGTCGGGGTCTATATGTGGCCTCCTCAGCCAACTCGATGTTCTCAGGCCCTCTGCCGCGAAGCCGGATCATCGGCGTCGGGTGAACGATTCTTCAGCGGCCTGGACTGAAGCGGCCGCTTCCTCCCTGAAGACTGCAGTGTCCAAAGTTCTCAGGCCGCGCTGGCCGGACCGCTGACACTGGCGAACTCGGACACCAGGCCCCGCGGTGTTGAAATCCAGTGCCGCCCGCCCGCGGCTGGACGCTCTGCAGCCGCAGCTCAGCGATGTTCCCAGTGCTCCGGAGCTTACCCGAAGGCGACCCGGTAAGGCATCGCCCGGTCCGCGTTGGTGTTGGTGTCCCAGCATCTGCACCGCCGGCGAAGCCCCGCAGTCCCGGCAGGAAACGCCGCTCCAGCGCTGCTCCAGCTCGACGGTAGGCCGCATAGAGAGGACGAAGAAGCGGTTCGGAAGAAAACCGCTTCTCCGACCAGGTAGGACTGGGATTTAAAACTTTTTTTCCCCCCCCCCCCCCCCCCCCCCCCCCCCCACCCACCACATAAAAGAAGACTTCCAATTAAAATTTCACACGGACAGGACTAAAAATAAAAATAAAAAAGGGAGAAAGGACGGACTGCAGGAGGAGCGGCCATACACGACGGCGCATCACCCCCGCAGTCCGCCATCTTGAGGGAGGTCTTTTAGGACCGAGATGAGAAAATCATTTTTTACACAGAGAGTGGTGAATCTGTGGAATTCTCTGCCACAGAAGGTGGTTGAGGCCAGTTCATTGGCTATATTTAAGAGGGAGTCAAATGTGGCCCTTGTGGCTAAAGGGATCAGGGGGTATGGAGAGAAGGCAGGTACAGGATACTGAGTTGGATGATCAGCCATGATCATATTGAATGGCGGTGCAGGCTCGAAGGGCCCAATAGCCTACTCCTGCACCTATTTTCTATGTTTCTATGTTTCTATGAGCATGCAAGGAATTAAGGCAATGGGTCATGTGTGAGCAGGTGAGGCGTGTTCAATCTGGCATCATGGTTGGCACACACACGCACACACACACACACACACACACACACACACACACACACACGCACACATACACATACACACACACACACACACACACACGCACACACACGCACACACACACGCACACACACACACACACACACACACACACACACACACCGTGCTTGAACGGCGTATCCATGTACTGCGCTGTTCATGCGTCTACGCGATACTCCTTCCAGCCATTCACAAATTAACCATGAACCACCTAAATCGCCTGTCTCACGGTGCGAGTTGACCCACGAGGTACCCCGAGTTTAAAACAAATGTAACTCGTTGTAATCACGTATCATTAACGTAGCGGGAACGTCGGAACTCGTGGACGCAACTTAGCTACTCTTGGCGTTAACGGCACGAAACGTGTAGTAACGAAACTGCACCCTCTACTTCCCGCTAGGTGGGCCTCGTACACTTTGAATTGCCTCATTTGGAGCAAAGAAAACTTCAGCGCAAACTTTAATTGAGGCTCTGCTAAGAAGAGCGATGACGCGTGCGTGACGTGCGTAGGTAAGTCACACGTGCCCGCTGCGGCGCATCTTCATGAGATAGTCTTGCCCTCGCTGCCCCAGAAACTGCCGGCCGATCAGCAACTCCTGAAATGGAAATCACTCCCTATCTCGTCGTGGTGATGCTGTCTCGTGTGTTCAGTGAGTCTCTCTCCTGTTTTCCGTTCATACTAGATTAGGTGTACGTGTGGAAAACGGGCAGAAAGTAAAGGGATACGCGCAACATAAAAATGGGCAGTGAAAGGGGGAGATTTTGAACGTCAGCGTTTTAATTGTGATGGCATTTGCCAGGTCAACTGGGAATAATACGCTGCTTTTGAGCAAAAAGGCTCTGAACTCGGGTCGGGAAACGAGAGAGGGATGTTAACCTAACAACACAGCAAATATCTACTAACTGGGCGAATTGGCTCAATCTGAAAATCCCTGTTTGGGACTAGGAAGGCCAGCGGAGGGCTGAAGGGAACCAGCGAATGGTGGAAACGTTCAACAAGACAACAGGCGGCTGTGGAGAGCTCAATAATTAAGTATTGAGACCCGGGGTCCACGGTGGGCGCTGGAACGAATATGCTCGGCGTTTACATCATTTATATTGGATTTCCGCCATCTTAATTTAACGTACGCGATGAAACATAGAAACATAGAAACATAGAAAATCGGTGCAGGAGTAGAGGCCATTCGGCGCTTCGAGCCTGCACCGCCATTCAATATGATCATCGCTGATCATCCAACTCAGTATCCTGTACCTGCCTTCTCTCCATACCCCCCTGATCCCCTTAGACACAAGGGCCACATCTAACACCCTCTTAAGGCCAATGAACTGGCCTCAACTACCATGAAGAGGTGCAAACATTGAGGCAGAGACACGGGAATGGGTCGCTTGCGACTTCGTTCCATCTCACTCTCTCTGTATATATATATATATATTTCGAATATTTAAAACTAAATGCTGCAAAAACTTGAAATGTGGTTGTATAAAGATGAAAGTCTAAGGTGGGTGATTTCAGCAACCGGACAGCATCAATTGGAATACAGAATAGTTAGTAATGTTGTGTGTTGTGTTGTGTTGAGTAGGCCGTCGACAACAGCAACATGTATTGTTGGGTCGAGACCCTTCTTCCGACTGAGTGAAGGGAGAGGGAGACTAAAGATAAGGATGGGTGACGTGTGAAAACGTGACATCAATGCAGACGGTGATAAGGGAATGTGGAATGTAGACAAAAATGCTGGAGCAACTCAGCGGGCGAGGCAGCATCTACGGGGCGAAGGAAATAAGCGACGTTTCGGGTCGAGACCCTTCTTCAGAAATTTAGAACGGTTCATTGTTACCTGAGGGGAAGGCGACAGGGGAGCACACAATCAGTAAAATTAATCGGAAGGACAATTGAACTAGTCAAACTAGGGAGGGGGGGGGACGGGGAGAGTGTGAAAGCAGGTGTTACTTAGAGTTTGAGAAATCAATATTCATAGGGTTGTAAGCTGTACAAGCGAAATATGAGGTACCGTTCCTCTAATTGGGCCGCACTCCGGCAGCGGAGGAGGCTCAGGAGAGAAATATCAGCGTGGGAATGGGGGGGGAAGACAAAGTTGCCTTGAGGATTTGAGTATAGGAGCAGGGAGGTTCTACTGCAGTTGTACAGGGTCTTGGTGAGACCACACCTGGAGTATTGCGTACAGTTTTGGTCTCCAAATCTGAGGAAGGACATTATTGCCATAGAGGGAGTGCAGAGACTGTTCACCAGACTGATTCCTGGGATGTCAGGACTGTCTTATGAAGAAAGACTGGATAGACTTGGTTTATACTCTCTAGAACTTAGAAGATTGAGATGGGATCTTATAGAAACTTACAAAATTCTTAAGGGGTTGGACAGGCTAGATGCAGGAAGATTGATCCAGATATTGGAGAAGTCCTGAACAAGGGGTCACAGTTTAAGGATAAGGGGGAACTCACTTTAAAACGGAGATGAGAAGAACTTTTTTCACACAGAGAGTGGTGAATCTCTGGAATTCTCTGCCGCAGAGGGTAGCCGAGGCCAGTTCATTGGCTATATTTAAGAGGGAGTTAGATGTGGCCCTTGTGGCTAAGGGGATCAGAGGGTATGGAGAGAAGGCAGGTACGGGATACTGAGTTGGATGATCAGCCATGATCATATTGAATGGCGGTGCAGGCTCGAAGGGCCGAATGCCCTCTACTCCTGCACCTAATTTCTATGTTTCTATGTTTCTATGCTTCCTTCACTCCATAGATGCTTCTGCACCCGCTGAGTTTCTCCAGCATTTTTGTGTACGTTAAAGTTAGCAACCGGGAGATGGAGGCCAGGGCGGGTAAAGGCATCAAAGTATTCCCAAGAATTGTTTCTCCAATAATGCAACCGTCTCAGTCTCGTGTGTATCTTTGGCAGGACTTTGGGGTAGTAGGACTTTCGTACGAAGAAAGACTGGATAGACTCGGCTTGTACCCGCTGGATTTAGAAGATTGAGGGGGGATCTTATAGAAATTTACAACATTCCTAAGGGGTTGGACAGGCTAGCTGCAGGAAGATTGTTCCCGATGTTGGGGAGGTCCAGAACAAGGGGTCACACAGTTTAAGCATAAAGTATTTTAGGACCGAGATTAGATTTTTTTTTCACACAGACAGTGGTGAATCTGTGGAATTCTCTGCCACAGAAAATAGTTGAGGCCAGTTCATTGGTTCTATTTAAGAGGGAGTTAGATGTGGCCCTTGTGGGTAGAGGCATGTATGGAGAGAAGGCAGGTACGGGATACTGAGTTGGATGATCAGCCATGATCGTATTGAATGGCGGTGCAGGCTCGAAGGGCCGAATGGCCTCCTCCTGCGCCTATTTTCTATGTCTATGTGTCCTGGCTTGGTGCACTGTGGAAGACTTTGGTGAGAAAGGTCAGCAAGGCGCCTCAGCGCTACCTTGTTCACCATCAGCCTCCAATCTTTCCATTTTGCTCCATAATCTCTCACTAGGTTGCATGCATTCTAAATATCCGGCTGTCCATATTGCAGAAGGCTATTCTATTTGAGGAAGAGACACGTGCTAACAACGCACCGTTAAAGATAGTATTTTTTGGAAGATCAGCCATGATCATATTGAATGGCGGTGCAGCCTCGAAGGGCCGAATGGCCTACTCCTGCACCTATATTCTATGTGTCTATGTTTGGGCTGCAGTAGTCCCTTCCTCAATGCACCTCCTATTATTCTCCCGCCCTTTCTCCTAACAGAGGCCGCATCGGTCCCCGTGCTCACCCAACCGGGAACTGCTGCTGTGCAGGTCGGAGGAAATATCCGGTTCTCGTGCGAAATGACGGGGGGTTCCATTGACTCCTACATCATGTACTGGTACCGACAGCGTCCAGGGAAAGGACTGGAATGGACGACGAGATACTACGACTCCACCGATATCCAGTATGCTCCTGACGTGCAAGGCCGACATAAGGCTACAAGCTCCAACTCGAACCTATACTTGCACGTAAACCACGTCCGGGTGGACGACATTGCCGTATATTACTGCGCTGCTACCACAGCCGTATGATCGGCGGCTGTGCTGGTGAAAAACACCCGTGCGCAGTAACCGCTAGGAAAACCCAGAGGTAGAACCAGACAACATCACTTTTCGCCATCAACAGCTCAAACTGTCGAAGCGCCGGCCGTCCCCTCTCACAAAAGGATCGCGTCAACGCAGCAGCAGAAGTGATAGAAACATAGAAACATAGAAATTAGGTGCAGGAGTAGAGTCCATTCGGTCCTTCGAGCCTGCACCGCCATTCAATATGATCATGGCTGATCATCCAACTCAGTATCCTGTACCTGCCTTCTCTCCATACCCCCTGATGCCTTTAGCCAAAAGGGCCACATCTAACTCCCTCTTAAATATAGCCAATGAACCGTGGCCTCAACTACATTCTGTGGCAGAGAATTCCCCAGATTCACCACTGTCTGTGTAAAAAATGTTTTTTCTCATCTCGGTCCTAAAAGACTTCCCTCTTATCCATAAACTGTGTGACCCCTTGTTCTGGACTTCCCCAACATCGGGAACAATCTTCCAGCATCTAGCCTGTCCAACCCCTTAAGAATTTTGTAAGTTTCTATAAGATCCCCCCTCAATCTTCTAAATTGTAGCGAGTACAAGCCGAGTCTATCCAGTCTTTCTTCATATGAAAGCCCTGACATCCCAGGAATCAGTCTGGCGAACCTTCTCTGTACTCCCTCTATGGCAGGGATGTCCTTCCTCAGATTATGAGAGCAAAACTGTACGCAATACTCCAGGTGTGGTCTCACCAAGACCCTGTACAACTGCAGTAGAACCTCCCTACTCCGCCGCTCGGCCGCAGATCTACCCACTTCATAGGTTCATATGTTCATAAATTATAGGAACAGAATTAGGCCGTTCGGCCCATCGAGTCTACTCTGCCCTTCAGCCATGGCTGATCTAGCACTCCCTCTTTACCCAATTCACCTGCCTTCTCCCCATAACCATTGGCAACCGTTCCTACAAATTGGCGGATCTTTCTCTTAGAGTCACAACGTCACGGGGTCATGGGGTACTCTACCACGAAATATGCCCTTGGGTCCACCCTGTCCATGCCGAACAAGATGTCTAATCTTTGCAAATTCCAAAGCCCCGCACTGGCCCATTTCCCTCTAAGCCTTTCCTATACATGCACCAGTCCAAATGCCTTGTAGTTGTCGGTTAATAAGTCACATTCCTTCCAAGCAACTGGCAGTCAGCTCCTCTGGGTTTGTCATTGCCCATGGCGGAGGCCTATTCGTCCTGTCGCCCGTAAACACAGGGGCGACACAATGGCGCGGCGCATTCCACGCCGGGATATCTCGTTCTGTTCGCAAATTCACTCAAATCTACACACACACAAGGAGCATATTTACCTCATCGCGCTAACTGCATATTTCAACATTTGTTATCAACCTGCGTTTAATTTATTTCCAATTTTTAAACTAAGCAATTCCAATTTCTCCTGCCTCATTCTAGTCCCATCCTGGGAAGGAACGTGTAATGAAAACTCTTGATTCGATCATGGTGTATGGTATGGAGCAGTTTGTTTGTGTACTTGACACACTGTCAGTTCCATGTAGGTATCCCAGGGCTTGAAATTGTTTATAGTAAAGATGCGAGACTGGGGGCAGGACAACGGACGTCGTTAAAAGGTCTTGACCCGAAATGTCACCAATTTCTTTTATCCAGAGATGCTGCTTGCCAGAGATGCTGCTGAGTTATAATTATATAACCATATAACAATTACAGCACGGAAACAGGTCATTCTCGGCCCTACAAGTCCGTGCCGAATAACTTTTTTTTCCCTTAGTCCCACCTGCCTGCACCCATACCATAACCCTTCATTCCCTTCTCATCCATATGCCTATCCAATTTATTTTAAAATGATACCAACGAACCTGCCTCCACCACTTCCACTGGAAGCTCATTCCACACCGCTACCACTCTCTGAGTAAAGAAGTTCCCCCTCATGTTACCCCTAAACTTCTGTCCTTTAATTCTCAAGTCATGTCCTCTTGTTTGAATCTTCCCTATTCTCAAAGGGAAAAGCTGGTCCACATCAACTCTGTCTATCCCTCTCATCATTCTAAAGACCTCTATCAAGTCCCCCCTTAACCTTCTGCTCTCCAGAGAATAATGACCTAACTTATTCAACCTTTCTCTGTAACTTAGTTGTTGAAACCCAGGCATCATTCTAGTAAATCTCCTCTGTACTCTCTCTATTTTGTTGACATCCTTCCTATAATTGGGCGACCAAAATTGTACACCATACTCCAGATTTGGTCTCACCAATGCCTTGTACAATTTTAACATTACATCCCAGCTTCTATACTCAATGCTCTGATTTATAAAGGCTAGCATACCAAATAGTCACTTCATGCCGGAGTCACGCCAGCATGTTGTGACTATCTTAAGTATCACAGGGCAATGTCTGAAATGGATGCAAGAAATTTCGAAATTGAATTTTAACAACATAATTTCATTTCAAATGTGGTATTCAAGCGAGTCCATGGGCAGAACGAATATCGCAGCTTGTAGGACCACTGCCTCGCCGAACCACAAGTTCGACCGCTGTCAGCATGGGATTTGACGATTCTACCTGTGACCGTGCAGGCTTCCTCCGGGATGGTCCAGTTCCCTGTCGGACCACTTTCCAGACATTGTCGGGGAGAAACCAGGAGGAAATCTCGGGGCAGGACGCGTCCATCCGAGCGATAGGGGATACAGATGAGGAGAGTTTTGTTTGGCAGATGTCCGGACAACGGCCAGTGATGAAAACGCAAAAGGCTGTGAATCAAGAGGTTAAGAAATGAAGGGGAGGGAAAGGTGGCCCCAGAGGGAGGGATAAAGGTGGGTGGGGGCAAGGGGCCGGTTTTATGGGATAAATAGGTAGCCCTACAACTGGGCGCAGGGAGCAGATGGGGGAGGGCACGTGTTAGAAACATAGAAACATAGAAACTAGGTGCAGGAGTAGGCCATTCGGCCCTTCGAGCCTGCACCGCCATTCAATATGATCATGGCTGATCATCCAACTCAGTATCCCGTACCTGCCTTCTCTCCATACCCTCTGATCCCCTTAGCCGCAAGGGCCACATCTAACTCCCTCTTAAATATAGCCAATGAACTGACCTCGACTACCCTCTGCGGCAGAGAGTTCCAGAGATTCACCACTCTCTGTGTGAAAAAAAGTTCTTCTCATCTCGGTTTTAAAGGATTTCCCCCTGATCCTTAAGCTGTGACCCCTTGTCCTGGACTTCCCCAACATCGGGAGCAATCTTCCTGCATCTAGCCTGTCCAACCCCTTAAGAATTTTGTAAGTTTCTATAAGATCCCCTCTCAATCTCCTAAATTCTAGAGTGTTTGTTGGATAGTACCCCAATATTAGAGAATGCAATGTTCATGCCGGTAGGTTTTAGAAAACCCACGAGTAATGCGGGGTGCTGTTCCTCTAGTTCGCCAACAGCTTCAACCTTGCTGTGGAAAGAAGGCCAGGACAGAAAAGTCAGTACGAGAATGGGAATGGAAGTCAAAATGGTTAGCAAACGATATATCCAACAAGCCCTGGCCTACCGACCCCAAGTGTTTAGTGAATTATTCGTCTAGTCTATGCTTGGTCTCGCCGACGTAAAGGAAGGACATAGTCGTACCCCCGAAGGCAGTAAACGAGTGTAGTGGATCTCAATGTGAAGCTGTATATCACCTGGAAGGGCTACTGGAGTCTTGGACGGATCTGACGGTGGAGGTGGCGGGACAGATGTTACATCTCCAATGGTTGAATAGGTAAAGTACCTGGGGAGAGAATGGTTAGAGCGTGAAGAGATGGATGCACCGAGGCGTCGCGGATTGAGTCTTCGCCGTGGAAAGCGGAAAGGATTGGAGATGGGAAGATGTGATTGTTGCTGGGTTCACTCTGGACCTGGGTAGGGGGAATGTTGGAGAACCCTGCTTTGAATGCGAAAACTGGTCGGGTGAAAGATAAGCACCATAAACACTCCATCCTAGGTGAAGTAGGAATGTTAGCCCTGCATAGATTGCCAATCTAATCATGATTGAACAATCTAATTTAGATGTGTCATTTCCGGGAGGCTGTGGGCTTGGACCTCAAGATCCCTCTGTTGATGCTGTTGATGGTACTGCCATTACCTATACACGTTCCGCGTATACTCGACGTCGCAATGTACAATGCCTCATAATTGATCGGATTAAACCTCACCTGCCACTTCTCCGTCCATTTCTGTAATTGTTCTAGATAATAACCCCTCGCGGGGCCGGTCCCACTTCGATCGCCGGAGTCGTAGGGAGTTGTGCGGAGCTTGTCCCGACATCGCGCGGGGCTCCGAAAAACTGACAGAGTTCAAAACTTCCGCACGGCGACGGCCTGCCGGCCCGCAGCCGCCTCAACGCCGTACGTCACACACTCGACGGGCGTGCGCAGCGTCTTGGCGCCGTACGCAGCGTCTTGACGCGCGGACATCGCTCGAACTTCACGTCACTCACTCGACCTCCGCGCGCCCCCCGCTTCCGGTTTGGTCGCGCTCGCCGCATGCAGGTCGCATGCTCGTGGGACAGGCCCTTAATAAGTGTTTATAAGGGCAGAGCTGTAGATGCTGTATACTAGGACTTCAGCAAAGCATTCGACAATGCCCCACATGGTAGGCTGCTGTGGAAGGTTAGAGCGCGTGGAATTCAGGGAGAGAGAGCAGAATGGATAGAAAATTAGCTTCATGGCAGGAAGCAGAGGGTGATGGTGAAAGGTTGCTTCCTGCAATGGAGGTCTGTGACTAATGGTGTGCCTCGGGATTCGCAGCTGGACCCACTACTGTTTGTCATCTACATGAATGATTCGGCTGAGAACATACATGGAAAGATGACCAAGTTTGCAGAGGACACAAAAACTGGGCGGTTCTGCAGATAGTGAAGATGGGTGTGAACATTTCCAGCAGGATCTTGATCGATTTGCCAGGTGGGCTTGAGAAATGGCCAATGCAACTTAATACAGAGAAATGTGAGGTGTTCCATTTTGCGAAGTCTAACATGGGCAAGATCTACAGAGTGAATGGTAGGGCTTTAGGGGGTGTCGTAGACCAGAGTGATCTCGGAGTGCGGGTGCATGGTTCCTTGGAGTTGGAGTCGCAGGTCGATAAGGTGGTCAAAAAGGTTTTTGGCACATTAGCCGTCATCAGTCAGAGAACTGAATATTGAATATTGTTGGTCGTTGCAGTTGTATCACGAGGATGTTGCCAGGATGAGATGGTCTGGGCTACATGGAGAGAATTAGGCTGTAACTACATTCCTTGGAGCGCAGGGGGATGAAGGGTGATCCTATAGAGGCGTGAGATGAATAGGTCGGGTAAATGCACAGAGTATCTTAATAGTCTAACATGGGGCAAGATCTATAGAGTGAATGGTAGGGCGTTAGGAAGTGTCGGAGAGCAGAGAGATCTCGGAGTGCGGGAGCATGGTTCCTTGAGTAGCTGGTGGTCAAAAAGGCTTTTGGCACATAAGCCTTCTTCAGTCAGAGAACTGAATATTGAATATTGGGAGGTCATGTTGCAGTTGTATCACGAGGATGTTGCCAGGATAAGAAGGTTTGAGCTATAAGGAGAGGTTTAGGCTGTAACTATAGTCCTTGGAGCGCAGGAGGATGAAGGGTGTGATCTTATAGAGGTGTATACAATTATGAGAGGAATAGATCGGGTAGATACTCAGAGTCTCTTGCCCAGAGTACGGAATTCGAGGACCAGAGGACATCATCATCATCGGCGGTCACTCGAAACCAGTACGATTGGCCTCTCAAGGAGGACGCCTGTGCGTGACTTTGTTTAACGTGGGGAGACTGGTGCACAGCCAACCAACACACGGTCCTTTGATAGGTCTGGGTCAGAATCTAGTGGTATGGAGTCCAAGACGACCGGGGACCCTTTTCTGCTTCAGCCTTCATCCGCCTTCCCAGCCGTTGTGATACTTCCCTAAATTCAGCCATCATCCCCCGCCTGTGCCAGCGGACATAGGTTTAAGGTGAAGGGGAAAATATTTTATAGGAGTCTGAGGGCAGCTTTTTTACCCAAAGAGTGGTGGTTGTAGTTAATGGCCTACCAGAGGAGGCGTTTGAGGCAGGGACTATCCCAATGTTTAAGAAACAGTGAGACAAGTACGTGGTTAGGACAAGTTTAGAGAGATACGGGCCAACCGCGGGCAGATGGGACCAGTGTGTCTAGGACGGGCACCCAAAAGGGCTGTGTGCACGCTGTATCACTATATGACTTCATGTGGATTGTGTCTGAGAATGTCCCTGCCGGAATTTGAAGGCACACCCACGAAATCGATGGATGAATAAAATTGTTGATGTGGACTGGACGATCGCATCGCACATAGAAATGTAGAATCACGAAAATAGGTGCAGGAGTAGGCCATTCGGCCCTTAGAACCTGCACCGCCATTCAATATGATCATGGCTGATCATCCAACTCAGTATCCCGTACCTGCCTTCTCTCCATACCCCCTGATCCCTTTAGCCACAAGGGCCACATCTAACTCCCTCTTAAATACAGTCAACTAACTGGCCCCAACTACCCTCTGCGGCAGAGAGTTCCAGAGATTCACCACTCTCTGTGTGAAAAATGTTCTTCTCATCATCTCGGTTTTAAAGTATAATCAGGACACAGCGTATTGCTGCTTCGCCTTTGCACGCCCCCAATCTCATTGATCGCACCTCTGGTCAGTAGTTTTCACACACCCCACCCCCCCCCCCCCCCCCCCCCCCCCCCCCCCCCCCCCCCCCCACCCCCTCCTTCGCTCATGCGTACAACTCCAGGATGTTTCCACTGCCTTGAGAGCACTGCGCATGTCCTCGTGTGAGTCTGTGGGCAGCTGCGAGGGAAGAGTTTTTGTATTGAGATGTTTCACTGTGGGACTGGGGTACGCACAGTGACTAAAATGCCCCGAGCCGCCGTACATAAACCTCCCTACTGCAGTGCATCGACATCTCCACCACATCAGTTCCAATTCCGCTTGCAAGCGGAAACCTTGCGGTGTGCTACTCTTGTTCTCGCTCTGCACGGTTCCGGTTGCCTGGATATTGATGGGGGTTTTTCCCAGCGCTGAAACATTTCCGCCGGATGGAAGAACGAAGAAGAGTTGGAGCCTCTTCCACCCATTACAAACATAGAAACATAGAAATTAGGTGCAGGAGTAGGCCATTCGGCCCTTCGAGCCTGCACCGCCATTCAATATGATCATGGCTGATCATCCAACTCAGTATCATGTACCTGCCTTCTCTCCATACCCCCTGATACCTTTAGCCACAAGGGCCACCTCTAACTCCCCCTTAAATATAGCCAATGAACTGTGGCCTCAACTACCTTCTGCGGCAGAGAATTCCCGAGATTCACCACTTTCTGTGTGAAAAATGTTTTTCTCATCTCGGTCCTAAAAGATCTCCCCCTTATCCTTAAACTGTGACCCCTTGCTCTGGACTTCCCCAACATCGGGAACAATCTTCCTGCATCTAGCCTGTCCAACCTCTTAAGAATTTTGTATGTTTCTATAAGACCCCCCCCCCCTCAATTGTCTAAATTCTAGCGAGTACAAGCCGAGTCTATCCAGTCTTTCTTCATATGAAAGTCCTGACATCCCAGGAATCAGTCTGGTGAACCTTCTCTGTACTCCCTCTATGGCAAGAATGTGTTTCCTCAGATTAGGAGACCAAAACTGTACGCAATACTCCAGGTGTGGTCTCACGAGGGCCCTGTACAACTGCAGTACTTAAAGGGGCTGTCCCACTGCGGCGACCTAATCTGCGAGTTTAGAAGAACGTGTTCTCTTGTTTTCGCTCCGCACTGTTCCGGCTGCCTGGACATTGATGTGGGGTTTTTTCCCCAATGCTGAAACACTTCCGCCGGATGTAAGCTTCCTTGCCTCCTCCGCCCATTGGTCGCATCCCCCTCTCGCGCGGGTTCGCGTTTGGTTACTTTGCCCGTCGCTCAAGTTAAAGGTTCTGGGAAGTTTCTCTCCGTTCAATGCACTGCGCAGTGGAGCGTTCCGTCACGCGATGTTGCGGTCAGCAGCGAGGTGGAGGTTTTTGTATTGCTTTGTAACACCGTGGGTGGGATACGCACAGTAATACAAGTGCTATCAGCCGCCATACATTAACCTCTCCACTGCAGAGCCTCGCCTTCCAGTCGGTAGCTTGGTTCATATTCAGCGGTATTACCAACATTAGACTTAAAGTTCCATTTAACATTTATTTTGAGGGGTTTTTAACCATTCGTTGTCTTCGAGCGCACAGGAATCGCATGATGGTAGAGATAAACTCTCTTCCCAGACTAGTCTTATCATGGAGAAAGCAACACACACGGTTACCGGGAGATGTGGATGGAATCCGGACTGATCTACTTAAACTGAATGCAACAGGAGTGGTGCCAAGCTCACTTTTGGGGAAGGAACAACACTGTTCGTTGAACCCAGTAAGTACTTAACCTTCAACACCCCCGTCTGTTATTTATTGAAAGTGGGACCACGCAGCATCATCGATCGGGTATTTGACCAGTCGTACTTGTTTGGATGAAGAAGAGTTGAGAACGGGAGTGGGGGTTGAGAGGTATCGCCGGGGAGCCGAGTACATCGTCCCAGTCTCCTGGTTACCGAGTCAAGGTGGTTCGGTGAATGTCGTGGAATGTTTTCTAATGCAGGTCTTCAACTACATTTACATGTACAGTCGAGTGACGTTTGACCAACAAGTAAACTAAAGCATGGATGGCAATTTAGAAATACATCCCAAACGCCCAATTCATAAAACAGCAGATCGCCCGTAGTCCCTTCCACCTTCTTCCAAGCCGTTGCATAGCATTGCAGTTATTAACCCGTCAAGAACCGGGCTGCCCTCTCTGCATATGATACATTGGCAACAGTAAACTGGAGGTGATCAGAGCAAACCCTGGAGACGCAAGGAGCTGTAACTGTTGAAATCTTGAGCAAAACGTAAAGTGTTAGGGTAATTCAGCCAGTTAAGTAGTATCAGTGGACAGACTACGGTTCGGGTCGGGACCCTCATTCGGTCAGCCTGAACGTTTTTGTTTCTGGTCTGCTCTCGTTGGATCAAATGCACAAAGAAATGGCATTTAAGCATGTTGCTTCTAATGAAGTTGAAAATTGCGGGTGATTGTTTAATGCAAGTTGTCCCGTAATCGTATTGAATATTAAAATCCGACAATGTTGTACACCAGTTCACAAATTATCGTTCTGGTTCTGCAAATTTGTCTTTTTTTTTTACAGTATTTTGCTTGCTACAGTGATGCATTATTCAGTTAAGACTTTAAGAATTCATACTGAAATGTGGGGATTGCTTTTGCAAAATACGACACTGCCTCGCACAATCTTCCTTGAACGTAGCTGCTTCGCTCAGAACCATAATTATAGGACTAGGATGTCCCTAGTTCCACTGACAAGTGCGAGAAGTTTATGGAAGGTTAAGGTATTTCATTGGCAAGAAACTACCATAGAAACAGAAACGTAGCAAATAGGTGCAGGAGTAGGCCATTCGGCCCTTCGATCCTGCACCGCCATTCAATATGTATCATGGCTGATCATCCACCAGTATTCCTGTACGTGCCTACATTCTCTTCAGAGAATTCCAGATATTACCCCCTGATCCCTTTAGCCACAAGGGCCACATCTTGATCCCTCTTAAATATAGCCAATGACTGCAGGCCTCAACTGGCCATTCGTGGCAGAGAATTCAATATGATAGGGCTGATCCCACTCAGTATCTGAGTGCCTTGCCTCTCCATAACCCCCTGATACTTTTAGCCACAAGGGCCACCTCTAACTCCCCCTTAAATATAGCCAATGAACTGGCCTCAACTACCTTCTGTGGCAGAGAATTACAGAGATTCACCACTCTCTTTGTGACATTTTTTTTTATCATCTTGGTCCTAAAAAACTTCCCCGTTATCCTTAACTGTGACCCCTCCCCCCCCCCCCCACCCTGTTTCCTAGAAATTAGAAGGTGCAGGATAGAGGCCATTTGGCCCTTCGAGCCTGCACCGCCATTCAATATGATTATGGCTGATCATCCAACTCAGTATCATGTACCTGCCTTCTCTCCATACCCCCTGATACATTTAGCCACAAGGGCCACCTCTAACTCCCCCTTAAATATAGCCAATGAACTGCCCTCAACTACCTTCTGCGGCAGAGAATTTCAGAGATTCACCACTCTCTGTGTGAAAAGTGTTTTTCTCATCTCGGTCCTAAAATATCTCCCCCTTATCCTTAAACTGTGACCCCTTGTTCTGGACTTCCCCAACATCGGGAACAATCTTCCTGCATCTAGCCTGTGCAACCCCTTAAGAAGTTTCTATAAGATCCCCCCTCAATCTCCTAAACCGCTTTCCAACAGCTTTCATAGAAACATAGAAACATAGAAATTAGGTGCAGGAGTAGGCCATTCGGCGCTTCGAGCCTGCACCGCCATTCAATATGATCATGGCTGATCATCCAACTCAGTATCTCTCCATACCCCCTGATCCCTTTAGCCACAATATATCATTGGGGCCACATCTAACTCCCTCTTAAATATAGCCATTGAACTGTGGCCTCAACTACCCTCTGTGGCAGAGAATTCCAGAGATTCACCACTCTCACCACATCACCACTTTCCCTTTGATATCCATGCTGATTCGTCTCTGAATTGTGATTTATGTAGCGAATGAAAACTAATCGCTTATATTGACCTTTCCTGCTATGATCTTCATGCATTCTTTCGTATTGGATGCAACGTGGCTCTGGGGCCTTCATGTCACTGGCGTTATGCGTCTCTGCTTTGGAATAGGTTTTGTGGTGGGGGTTTAATGTAGTGCAAAGAGAAAAATTAACATTCGGCGCTGGGACTGAACTCAAGGTGCAACCAAGTGAGTAAATCAATATCAATTTCACCCTACAAACAGCTTGCAATGTTTACCGTAACATCGTTACTTGTTGTGTCATTCATTGTCCTTTACCTCTCCACATCATCGTCCCTATCTCTCCTATCCCTTATCCCCTAACCAGTCTGATAAAGGGTCTCGACCCGAAACGCCACCCGTTCCTTCTCTCCAGAGATGCTGCCTGTCCCGCTGAGTTACATAGAAACATGGAAACATTGAAAATAGGTGCAGGAGTAGGCCATTCGGCCCTTCGAGCCTGCGCCGCCATTCAATGTGATCATGGCTGATCATCCAACTCAGTATCCTGTACCTGCCTTCTCTCCATGCCCCCTGATCCCCTTAGACACAAGGGCCACATCTAACTTCCTCTTAAATATAGCCAATGAACTGGCCTCAACTACCTTCAACTACCATGAAGCGGTGCAAACAATGAGGCAGAGACACGGGAATGGGTCGCTTGCGACTGAGGGACTTCGTTCCACAAGGGCCACATCTAACTCCCTCTTAAATGTATGTTGGCGTGGATATGGTGATCAAAAGGCCTGATTTCTGCAATAGAAACATAGAAACATAGAAATTAGGTGCAGGAGTAGAGGCCATTCGGCCCTTCGAGCCTGCACCGCCATTCAATATGATCATGGCTGATCATCCAACTCAGTATCCCGTACCTGCCTTCTCTCCATACCCTCTGATCCCCTTGGCCACAGGGGCCACATCTAACTCCCTCTTAAATATAGCCAATGAACTGGCCTCAACTACCCTCTGTGGCAGAGAGTTCCAGAGATTCACCACTCTCTGTGTGAAAAAATGATTCCCTAAAGCAACGTATTCACTCTCATGTACCCCTCGTGTGCCGGGTGGTACATGAAGCATGCGAAATTTAAAGGGCATGTGGGAGGGAGGGTATAGAACTGGCCTCAACTACCTTCTGTGGCAGAGAATTCCAGAGATTCAACATTCTCTGTGTACAAAATGTTTTTCTAATCTCGGTCCTAAAAGATTTCCCCCCTTATCCTTACTCCAGCATTTTGTATCTATCTTCAATTTCACTGCAATTAATGTACTTGTGCGTGTTCCCCTATTGAGAGAGGAGAAACATTGTTCGTAGGGCATCATGGAAGACATATTTTGCTCATCACAGACTTGGTATACAGTGGAAGGATCACATTAAACGTAGACCTTACGTCTAGGTCCAACTGTTACCCGCTTGATTCCATTGGCCTTTACTCCATCTACCGCTTCCACAATCCACGACCCATGACCTCCCAACAGCTATTCATTGCCCTTGTTAAAAATCTTCCATTCCCATCCCCCTGGTAAAATCTCGCCAGCTCCCAGTCAATGGCTCTCCCATGCTTCCTGCAATGTTCGGGAGACATTGAAGAATTTTCGGCCCATGGAATCTCTTTTGACTCAGACTAATCCCATCACCGCCCCCCCCCCCCCCCCCCCCCCCCCCCACACATTCCCTTTAACCTTCGCATGCTTCATGTACCCCCCGGTACACCAGGGGTACATGAGAGTGAATACGTTGCTTTAGCGAATCATTGCAGAGCACAGATATCAGGCCTTCTGATCACCATGTCCACGCCAACATCTTTGCTGTGTGTACATCCCATTTGCCCGCCATAGCACCGCGTCCTTCTACGCCCTGTCCTTTCAAATACCTACCCTGCAATAGACACGCACAAGAGGCATAAGTGGTGAATGCACCTGATTCTCCCGCCTCCTCTGGCTTCGTGTTCCAGATATAAACCATCATCTATCCCTAAAAGAAACTTACACCCCCTTGCTATCTCCTTAATCCCACATTAAATCGATACCACGGAGGATTCTACAGAGATCCGAATCTGTGAAATTCTATGCCACAGAAGGCAGTGGAGACCAATTCGCTGGATGTTTTCAAGAGTTAGATTTAGTTCTTAAGGCTAACGGAATCAAGGGATATGGGGGAAAAACAGGAACTGATTTTGGATGATCAGCCATGAGCATATTGAATGGCGGTGCTGACTCGAAGGGCCGAATGGCCTACTCCTGCATCTATTTTTTTTTTTTTCTATGTTTGTATTGCCTCTTTCTGGATACTCTTACATGGGTAAAATTCTCCCAGAGTCTCAATATTCGACCAAGAATCATGTGTTCCCGATGTTGGGTGAGTGCAGAACCGAGGGGCACAGTTTAAGAATAAGGGGTAAGCCATTGAGAACGGAGACGAGGAAAAACGTTTTCACCCAGAGAGTTGTGAATCTGTGGAATCCTTTAACTCAGAAGGCAATGGAGGCCGATTATCTGAATGCTTTCAAGAGCGAGACAGATAGAGCTTTTAAAGATAGCGGAGTCAAGGCATATGGGGAGAAGGCAGGAACGGGGTACTGATTGTGGATGATCAGCCATGATCAAGGCAAGGCAAGGCAAGGCAACTTCATTTATATAGCACATTTCATACACGAGGCAGACTCAAAGTGCTTCACATAAAAACATGTCATACAATAAAATGAAATAATAAAATGAAATAAAATAGAACTAAAAGAAAAGAAAAGCAAAATTAAAAATGCATTATAAAAAGGGCAAAAGTTAAGAGTGCAATGTAGTTAAGATTTAGCTGAAAGCTAAAGTAAACATAAAAGTTTTCAGCCTTGTTTTAAAAGTGGTCAAAGTTGAGGCAAGTCTTAAATCTTCAGGAAGTTTATTCCAGCTATTTGCTGCATAGTAACTAAATCCTGCTTTCCCATGTTTTGTATTTACTCTGGGAATCACTAACAGATTGGTTTCAGAAGATCTTAGCGGTCTAGAAGTGATCACAGTGAATGGCGCTGCTGGCTCCAAGGGCCAAATGGCTTTGTCTAGTGTCTATTGTCTATCTGTGCATGGAATTACTGCATGGAACACAACCAAGCCGACCTTTCCTGATACCTAAACTATTCGAATACAGGTAAAAGCCTGTGAAATGCTCAATCTTTCAGGGAAACCAATCTATCAGCGTTATTTCCCTGCTTCTCTTTCTAGTGTAGCAAGAAATCAATGGCTGCTGACATTTATACTGACGCTCTTCAGAAATGGAAACCTGAATGGTCTACGAGACCATGGTGGGAAATTGGGACTAGCCCTGATGTGGCATCTCGGTCGATATGGGGCCTAAGGACCTGTTTCCACGCTTTAGGATTCAAACTTCTGAATCGGAATGCTCTAAATCTTCAATACAAATCCCGCCTATCGTCATTTGGGATGAAGTTCATCAACGTGGTCACTAAAACATACCCATATTGCCAACGATAGTGCAATGCAATAGACGCGACACGTTTGCTTATTCACGCTCATTTCGTCCTTTGGGCTGGCTTCATATGAGGTCGTAAGTGAATCATTCACTGGAGTTTAGAAGGATGGGGGGGGGGTCTTATAGAAACATATAAAATTATAAAAGGACTGGACAATCTAGATGCAGGAAAAATGTTCCCAATGTTGGGCGAGTCCAGAACCAGGGGCCACACAGTCTTAGAATAAAGGGGATGTCATTTAAGACTGAGGTGAGAAAAAAACGTTTTCACCCAGAGAGTTGTGAATTTGTGGCATTCCCTGCCACAGAGGGCAGTGGAGGCCAATTCACTGGATGGATTTAAGCGAGAGTTAGATAGAGCTCTAGGGGCTAGTGGAATCAAGCGATATGGAGAGAAGGCAGGCACGGGTTATCGATAGGCGACGATCAGCCATGATCACAATGAATGGCGGTGCTGGCTCGAAGGGCCGAATGGCCTCCTTCTACACCTATTTTCTATGTTCCTATGTTTCTATATGGACTCGGTGGGCCGAATGGCCTGTTTCCAAAAAGTGTCTTTCAATTAATCAATGTAGTTGTATTTAGTTGGACAGTGTCAGGGTGTAACATTCATCGTGGAGGTTACAATACACAGCAGAGGAGATCATTTGTTTAGTGGCTGGTATCCGGGCCCATTAATCCCATTTCAAGTTAATGTGTGGGCCATTACCACTGTGTCGAGCTAAGCTGATCTTCGGCGGCGGCACAAAGCTGACAGTTCTGCCAAGTAAGTGAGTTTAGTTTCCTTCAGGCCTGTGTCGTTTTCTGCTCTGTGATGTATTTTGCTTGTGGTCAGAGAAGAAGGGGGCGATCGCACAGCCGTCGTGGAACGTTAAACAGATGCTAGAATCCTGGGTCACAGTGAGAAAATGTAGCAGCAACAGGTACGCGTTCTGCATTAGCTTCCTGACAAGAGACCTATGATTATATTCAGTCATCGAACAGGGAACGTGGAAGAGTACAGTAATGGAGCAGGCCGTTCGGCCCACAATGTCCGCGCCGCACATAATGCCATGTTCAACTAACCCACTCTCCCTGAACCTGATCAATGCCCCTCCATGTCCTGCTGATCCATTTACCTATGCAGCCTCGTATATAGAAAGCATAGAAACATAGAAAATAGGTGCAGGAGTAGGCCATTCGGCCCTTCGAACCTGCACCGCCATTCAATACGATCATGGCTGATCATCCAACTCAGTATCCCGTACCTGCCTTCTCTCCATACCCCCTGATCCCCTTAGCCACAAGGGCCACATCTAACTCCCTCTTAAATATAGCCAATGAACTGTGGCCTCAACTACCTTCTGTGGCAGAGAATTCCAGAGTATGTGTGAAAATTGCCACTATCGTTTCTGCTCCTCTGACAGTGAATCCCAGGCACCCAGCACTCTCGGTGTAAAAAGCAGCTGCCCACATCTCCTCTCACCTTAAAGCTGTGCCTTCGGTTCAGGAGACTCGCTCAACTCTTAATTCGTGCCTTATTTTCACAGAGCCAGTGTGTCACCGCGCGGTAACAGTACAAATAGGTAGCCCATTCTCAGAGCAGACACACTCAACGCACACTAGTATGCACACTAAGGGCTCCAATTTCCCCCATCCAGGCAAGGGGACAGTACTCCACCCATACGTGTGTGCTGAAGGGTACAAGACCAGACGGCTCTTGATTTAGCAATAACTTGATGTCAATAAATTCCCGCTCTGCTTGATGTCAGGTAGATGCTAATTCAATCTAAACGACAAGGTGAGCATTAGGCTTAAGATAGTAGATCACTGTAAGGTGTCGTGGCTGGAGAGGGCAAAGGAACAGAGATGGGTTGCAGTCATAAGTCATAGGAGCAGAATTAGATCCTTAGGCCCATCAAATCTACTCCGCCATTCATTCTAATGGCTGATCTATCTCTTTCTGCTAACCCCATTCTGCTGTTTTCTCCCTATAACCCCTAATTAATCAAGAACCTATCTATCTATGCCTTCAATATGCCCATTGACTTGGCCTGCACATGCTACGGTTGCAAAAAATTCCACAGATTCACGGCGGTCTGACGAAAGGCATTCCTCCTCAACTTCATAAAGGAACGCCCTTTAATTCTGAGACCATGACCTCCAGTCCCAGACTCTCCCATTAGTGGAAATATCAGTCAAATCTGTGGAAAGGGTTGCAAGTTAATGTTACAGTTCTCAGGCTCTTCGCTAGGCCCAGACACTGCCTGTTCTGCTGACTGCTTCGAGAAAGATTCAATCCAGAGCAAACAACAGTGTTCATAAAGCGGCTGGCTACAGGAACATAAGGTTCACACGTGCAACGGGAGCTATGGCAGTTGGTTCATAAAGCAAGTGGATTGTTGGGATTTCCGTGGTGTGTAAAAACATGGACGTTGTGTTGCTCTTACAAATGATTACTTAGGCCATCGTGAAGTCTCAGAGCCATTCAGCACAGCCTCATTCACGCTAGACCCACTTCGACAGAGCTGACAGATGCATTATGAGGGGCAGTGATAGGGTGGGTAATGAGGACCTTTCCCCGGGATGGAAACATCAAATGACAGAGGATACAAATGTAAGGTACAAAGTTTAAAGGGAGTACAGATAAGGTTCACCAGACTGATTCCTGGGATGTCAGGACTTTCATATGAAGAAAGATTGAATAGACTCGGCTTGTACTCGCTAGAATTTGGAAGATTGACGGGGGATCTTATAGAAACTTACAAAATTCCTAAGGGGTTGGACAGGCTAGATGCCGGAAGATTGTTCCCGATGTTGGGGAAGTCCAGAACATGGGGTCACAGTTTAAGGATAAGGGGGAAATCTTTTAGGACCGAGATGAGAAAAACATGTTGCTGAATTGGAAAACAGTCCTGGGATATAGTAATGTTTGCACCAGAACTCGTCTCAACGCCTCCAATTTGCGAGGCGCTCCCTCTCTGCGCCTTGACCCAGAGTAGACCAGAGAATGGTCCACAATATTTGTGTGTTATCACTTTCGAATATCTGTCGGCCCACATTGTCGACGAGGAATATGATGCCAGGTTAAAGTAATCTCGGCCTGCACGTAATCCATATTCCACCATTCCCTATATATCCCATTGCCTATCTAAGAGTCTCAAGCACCACTATCGTATCTGCCTCCTCCGTGACCGCCTGCAGAGAATTCAACGCATCCACCACTCGCTCTGTTTATAAAACGTTACCCGCTCATTCCCTTTCAGTTTTGCCCCTCTCACCTTCGAGCTGTGCCTTCTAGTCTTTGTCATTTCCACCCTGGGGAAAACTGCTTCTGACTGTCAACCTGTTTACGCCGCTCATAATTGGTTGTTAAAACCTATCGGCCTTCATCCGATACATCTCCAGTGAAAACAACGTGCATGCAAACCATCACCTGTGGACCAGGGCAACATCCCAGCGTGTGACACTCGTAAACATAGACACATAGACGATAGGTGCAGGAGGAGGCCATTCGGTCCTTCGAGCCAAAACCGCCATTCGTTGTGATCATGGCTGATCATCCCCTATCAATAACCCGTGCCTGCCTTCTCCCCATATCCCTTGACTCCACTAGCCCCTAGAGCTCTATCTAACTCTCTCTTAAATCCATCCAATGACTTGGACTCCACTGCCCTCTGTGGCAGGGAATTCCACAAATTCACAACTCTCTGGGTGAAAACGGTTTTTTCTCAACTCAGTCTTAAATGACCTCCCCTTTATTCTAAGACTGTGTGTGGCCCCTGGTTCTGGACTCACCCAACATTGGGAAGATTTTTCCTGCACCAGCTTGTCCAGTCCTTTTATAATTGTCTATGTTGCTATAAGATCCTCGTGATGCAAATTCCTACAAGGTCTACACTGTCATGCCTCAACCCATCTCTTCTCCACCACCACCCGCCGAGTATGGACTGCATTTACATGTCATTGTTTAGCTGACGGGGCAGTGATACCCTTGGAACAATGGAGCTACATTGCCACGGTAGAAAGGAGAAGATGGCGGAGGAAGGGCAATATATTCGATTAGAAAGGAGATGAGGAGGGATGTATTTAGTCCAAAGGTGGTGAATCTGTGGTATTCCTTGCCGCAGACGGCTATCGAGGTCCAGGCAATGGATAGTTTTAAAAATGTATATTGACAGATTCTTAATGATTGAGGGTGTCAAGGGTTTTCGGGCAAACGCAGAAGAATTTGGTTGAACAAGTTAGGGCTTTATTCTTTTCAGCGCAGGTGGTTAAGGGGGGACTTGATAGAGGTCTTTAAAACGATGAGAGGGATGGACAGAGTTGACGTGGATAAGCTTTTCCCATTGAGAGTAGGGAAGATTCAAACAAGGGGACATGACTTGAGAATTAAGGGACAGAAGTTTAGGGGTAACATGAGGGGGAACTTCTTTACTCAGAGAGTGGTGGCTGTGTGGAATGAGCTTCCAGTGAAGGTGGTGGAGGCAGGTTAGTTTTTATCATTTAAAGATAAATTGGATAGTTATATGGACGGGAAAGGTATGGAGGGTTATGGTCTGAACGCAGGTGTATGGGACTAGGGGAGAATACGTGTTCGGCACGGACTAAAAGGGTCGAGATGGCCTGTTTCCGTGCTGTAATTGTTATATGGTTATATGGTTATATGGAGAGGGTAAATAGATCAGCCACGATAGAATGGCGGGCCCAATTGATGGCCCGAATGGCCTAAGTCCACTCCAAGAACTGATGAGCATGAATCGCTGTCGCTTTCCAAGTAAATGCAGTGCACGTCAAAGTGCACTCAAAATGAAATGCTCAGCAAACCTTTAGGAAGGAACTGCAGATGCTGGAACATTGAAGGTACACAAAAATGCTGGAGAAACTCAGCGGGTGGAGCAGCGTCTATAGATGCTGCTGCACCCGCTGAGTTTCTCCAGCATTTTTGTGTTCGCTCAGCAAACGTTGATGGGCCTGCTCGTGTGGGAATACATGTATTTGTAGCACCTGGTACCACAGTGTTTCCGTAAGCTTGTCTTTGGTGGCGGAACTACCCTCACCGTGGAACCAAGTAAGTCATCACCTCCCCCCCCTCTCTTCACATGTATGTATTTAACAGCCTCGTGTGCTAGAAGGAAATAGGTCCTTGCCTGCTCAACCTCCCCTGTAGCTCAGCCACTCGAGTCTCGTAAATATTCACTGTACTCCTTCCAGTTTCGTGACATCAATTCCAAAGTTCCCCAGCGTTTTAATTGCACGTTGATTGTCACTCAATAAGTTACCTTCACTGCAGTTTGCCACATTTACTCCTTGAAGGCCGCTTAACAGCCCCAAAGCGGGAGAGACGCGGGTTCGAGCCGATCTCCTGGCGGTGCTCTCTGGGTTGAGTAATGCCCCTGTCCCACTTAGGAAACCTGAACGGAAACCTCCGGAGACTTTGTGCCCCACCCAAGGTTTCCGTGCGGTTCCCGGAGGTTTTTGTCAGTCTCCCTACCTGCTTCCACTACCTGCAACCTCCGGCAACCGCCTGCAACCTCTGGGAACTTTGGGTGGGGCGCAAAGTCTCCAGAGGTCTCCGTTCAGGTTTCCTAAGTGGGACAGGGGCATTAGTCAACTCAGAGAGTGACTCCAAGGATGGACATATTTCCTTGGAGCACTCGAGGCTGAGGGATGATCTTGTAGAATAAACTAAAAGTATGTGGGAATCGATAGTCTGGGTGTACAGGGCCTTTTCCCTGGGCAGTAAAATTAAGAACTAGATAGCCTGGGATTAAGGTGGGAGGGGAACGTGTAATTGGAACTTGAGGAACAACGGTTTCAGACCGAGGTTGGTGGATATATACAATAAGCTTTGCAGATGAAGTGGCTTGTGCCTGGGACAAGATCAATGTATAAAATACATGTTACATGTTAAGACAAGTAAACGCTTTTACATAGAAACATAGAAACATAGAAATTAGGTGCAGGAGTAGGCCATTCGGCCCTTCGAGTCTGCACCGCCATTCAATATGATCATGGCTGATCATCCAATTCAGTATCCCGTACCTGCCTTCTCTCCATACCCTCTGATCCCTTAGCCACAAGGGCCACATCTAACTCCCTCTTAAAAATAGCCAATGAACTGGCCTCAACTACCCTCTGTGGCAGAGAGTTCCAGAGATTCACCACTCTCTGTGTGAAAAAAGTTCTTCTCATCTCGGTTTTAAAGGATTTCCCCCTTATCCTTAAGCTGTGACCCCTTGTCCTGGACTTCCCCAACATCGGGAGCAATCTTCCTGCATCTAGCCTGTCCAAACCCTTAAGAATTTTGCAAGTTTCTATAAGATCCCCTCTCAGTCTCCTAAATTCTAGAGAGTATAAACCAAGTCTATCCAGTCTTTCTTCATAAGCTGACATCCCAAGAATCAGTCTGGTGAACCTTCTCTGCACTCCCTCTATGGCAAGAATGTCCTTCCTCAGATTTGGAGACCAAAACTGT
This sequence comes from Leucoraja erinaceus, assembly GCF_028641065.1. NCBI lineage: Eukaryota > Metazoa > Chordata > Chondrichthyes > Rajiformes > Rajidae > Leucoraja > Leucoraja erinaceus. Next base: position 42,108 of record NW_026576158.1, on the reverse strand, counting down.
ACGCAATACTCCAGGTGTGGTCTCACCAAGACCCTGCACAACTGCAGTAGAACCTCCCTGCTCCTATACTCAAATCCATTTGCTATGAAAGCTAACATACCATTCGCTTTCTTCACTGCCTGCTGCACCTGCATGCCTACTTTCAATGACTGGTGTACCATGACACCCAGGTCTCGCTGCATCTCCCCTTTTCCTAGTCGGCCACCGACTTTTACATGAAGTAGGAGAATGAAGAGCCAGGTGGCATGTTTAAGATGAATGGCGAAAGAAGATCTAATTGGAACCTGAGGGGCACCTCATTTACACGGACGGTGGCAGGCACAAGGAACGAGCTGCCGGAGTTAGTTGAGGCAGGCACTATCGCAACGTGTACGGAACATTTCGCGAGGCAGGTGGATAGCAACGATTTACAGGGATATGGGCCAAACCTCAGGCAGGTGGGACTAGTGTAGATTGAATATGTTGGTCGGTGGGGGCAAGTTGAGCCGAAGGGCCTGTTTCCACATTGCATAACTCTATGGCGCTACGACATTTGAGCAGGAATGTGGATAGCAAAATATTGATGGGCCGAATGGCCTAAATCCACTCCAAGAACATATGAGCATGAATGAATGAATGATATCTTTATTTCGAACGATTAAAAAAAAAGAAGAAAAGAAAAGATAAAAATGTATAAATAGAATGAAAATTATATATATACATATATATATATATACATAAATACATACACACATACATACATATACATGTACATATATATATAACATACATATACACACATACTTCAGAGTCTGAAGAAGGGTTTCGACCCGAAACGTTGCCTATTTCCTTCGCTCCATAGATGCTGCTGCACCCGCTGAGTTTCTCCAGCATTTTTGTGTACCTACACACATACACATATACATAACATATATGTACATACATAAATTTAAAAATCAAAAGCCAATTTCAACATAATACACATTAGACTCGTTCGAAAAGGGACCGGAGGAAGCCTATGCTTGTCAAGTCCTACCCCCCCATTCTTCGCCATTAACAAATGCAAAATTCAATAAACTAAACTAAAGAACAATAAGAACAATCACCAATAATTACATCTGTGAGATTTACATTCTCCTTCCTCATTACTGGACTTTTCAAAGATATATCTGTTGTACATTTTTTAAAATTGCATTATATTCAGACTTTGTTTAATCGTTTCGTCACGACCATTCCACAAAACCACCCCACAAATGGAAATACATATACTTTTTTAATTGGTCCGAGCATAATGCCGTTTTAAGTTTAGTTTCCCTCTAAAGTTGTAACCCTCCTCTCTGTCTTTGAACAGTTTTTGTATGTTTACAGGTAGCAGTTTATTTTTTGCTTTATAAATCATTTGTGCAGTCTTAAATTCGACCAGATCCTTAATCTTTAATGTGTGTCATTTTAAATACAGTATATTGGTGTGTTCATGATATCCTACATTGTTTCAAGTTCAAGTTCAATTGAGTTTATTGTCTTGTGTCCCTGTATAGGACAATGACATTCTTGCTTTGCTTAAGCACACAGAAAATAGTAGGCATTGACTATAAGACAGATCAGTGTGTCCATATACCCTGATCTAAATATATACACACATGGATAAATAACTGGTAAAGTGCAAATAACAGAAAGTGGTTATTAATAAAACAAATCAGTGTGTCCATATACCACAATATTAATATATACGCACATAAACAAATAAAAGTGCAAATAGCAGATAATGGGCCACCAATAATCAAAGAGTTTTGTCCGAGCCAGGTTTAATAGCCTGGTGGCTGTGGGGAAGTAGCTATTCCTGAACTTGGTTGTTGCAGTCTTCAGGCTCCTGTACCTTCTACCTGAAGGTAGCAGGGAGATGGGTGTGTGGCCAGGATGGTGTGAGTTTTTGATGATACTGCCAGCCTTTTTGAGGCAGCGACTGCGATAGATCCCCTCGATGGAAGGAAGGTCAGAGCCGATGATGGGCTGGGCAGTGTTTACTACTTTTTACTATAGGCAGTGTTTACTATACGAATAGCTCTTTTTTGTAGTGTACTTAGTGGTTGTAAGGTGGTTTTGTAGGTGGTGCCCCATACTTCCACATAGTAATTTAAATACGGTAACACAAGTGAGCTGTACAGAATGTACAGTGCTCTCTCATTCATAGAAACATAGAAATTAGGTGCAGGAGTAGGCCATTCGGCCCTTCGAGCCTGCACCGCCATTCAATATGATCATGGCTGATCATCCAACTCAGTATCCCGTACCTGCCTTCTCTCCATACCCCCTGATCCCCTTAGCCACAAGGGCCACATCTAACTCCCTCTTAAATATAGCCAATGAACTGGCCTCAACTACCCTCTGTGGCAGTGAGTTCCAGAGATTCACCACTCTCTGTGTGAAAAAAGTTCTTCTCATCTCGGTTTTAAAGGATTTCCCCCCTTATCCTTAAGCTGTGACCCCTTGTCCTGGACTTCCCTAACATCGGGAACAATCTTCCTGCATCTAGCCTGTCCAACCCCTTAAGAATTTTTGTAAGTTTCTATAAGATCCCCTCTCAATCTCCTAAATTCTAGAGAGTGTAAACCAAGTCTGTCTAGTCTTGCTTCATAAGACAGTCCTGACATCCCAGGAATCAGTCTGGTGAACCTTCTCTGCACTCCCTCTATGGCAAGAATGTCCTTCCTCAGATTTGGAGACCAAAACTGTACGCAATACTCCAGGTGTGGTCTCACCAAGACCCTGTACAACTGCAGTAGGACCTCCCTGCTCCTATACTCAAATCCTTTTGCTATGAAAGCCAACATACCATTCGCTTTCTTTACTGCCTGCTGCACCTGCATGTCTACCTTCAATGACTGGTGTACCATGACACCCAGGTCTCGCTGCATCTCCCCCTTTCCCAATCGGCCACCATTTAGATAATAATCTGCTTTCCTGTTTTTGCCACCAAAATGAATAACCTCACATTTATCCACATTATTCAGCATCTGCCAAACATTTGCCCACTCACCCAGCCTATCCAAGTCACCTTGCAGTCTCCTAGCATCCTCCTCACAGCTAACACTGCCCCCCAGCTTAGTGTAATCCGCAAACTTGGAGCTTTTGCCTTCAATTCCCTCATCCAGATCATTAATATATATTGTAAATAGCTGGGGTCCCAGCACTGAGCCTTGCGGTACCCCACTAGTCACTGCCTGCCATTGTGAAAAGGACCCGTTTACTCCTACACTTTGCTTCCTGTTTGCCAGCCAGTTTTAAGTTTGTATACTAATCTCTTATGTGCGACCTTGTCGAAAGCCTTCTGGAAGTCCAGATACACCACATCCACTAGTTCTCCCCTATCCACGCTACTAGTTACATCCTCGAAAAATTCTATAAGATTCGTCAGACATGATTTACCTTTTGTAAATCCATGCTGACTTTGGCCAATGATTTCACCACTTTCCAAATGTGCTGCCATCCCATCTTTAATAACTGACTCTAGCAGTTTCCCCACTACCGATGTTAGACTAACTGGTATGTAATCCCCCGTTTTCTCTCTCCCTCCCTTCTTAAAAAGTGGGGTTACGTTTGCTACCCGCCAAAACATGCCTTGCTTTCCCCCATCACTCCAATACTCCGTGCTACTTTTGCTCTCACATGTTTATATGGGTTTTCCAGCAGATTTTGTGATCAAGAATCGCACCCAGAAACTTATTTTCATACACTCTTTCTATTTCAACATTATTTATCATTACTTTTACTTGTGTATTTATTTTGCGTTTTCCAAACAGCATAAGTTTGGTTTTGTTTAAATTTAATGATAATTTATTCAAATCAAACCATGTTTTTAGTTTACTAATTTCTACTGTGACCATCTCCAAAAGCTGCTGCAAATTGTCCCCGTCACAGAAAATATTAGTGTAATCTGCAAATAACACAAATCTCAAGAGGTTTGACACCCTACATATATCATTAATATACAAAATAAATAATTTGGGGCCCAAAACCGACCCCTGTGGGACTCCACACGTTATTTCTAAGCATGTTGATTTGCAGTCCCCTATTTGCACAAACTGATGTCTTTTACTTATGTTGTACAGTTGTACAGGGTCTTGGTGAGACCACACCTGGAGTATTGCGTACAGTTTTGATCTCCAAATCTGAGGAAGGACATTATTGCCATAGAGGGAGTGCAGAGAAGGTTCACCAGACTGATTCCTGGGATGTCAGGACTGTCTTATGAAGAAAGACTGGATAGACTTGGTTTATACTCTCTAGAATTTAGGAGATTGAGAGGGGATCTTATAGAAACTTACACAATTCTTAAGGGGTTGGACAGGCTAGATGCAGGAAGATTGTTCCCGATGTTAGGGAAGTCCAGGACAAGGGGTCACACCTTAAGGATAAGGGGGAAATCCTTTACAACCGAGATGAGAAGAACATTTTTCACACAGAGAGTGGTGAATCTCTGAACTCTCTGCCACAGAGGGTAGTCGATGCCAGTTCATTGGCTATATTTAAGAGGGAGTTAGATGTGGCCCTTGTGGCTAAAGGGGATCAGACGGTATGGAGAGAAGGCAGGTACAGGTTACTGAGTTGGATGATCAGCCATGATCATATTGAATGGCGGTGCAGGCTCGAAGGGCCGAATGGCCTACTCATGCACCTAATTTCTATGTTTCTATGTCTATGTTTCTAACCCGTCTGATTCCATACTTTTCCAATTTTTTGATTAGCAAATGATGATCAATTGTATCGAATGCATTTTTTTTTCAAATCTATAAATACACCAACTGCATATTTCTTTTTATCTATAGAACTGGTAATGTCTTTAATTTACTCCATTAATGCCACGGATGTCGACCTGTTTGACCTGAATCCATGTTGACTATCAACTAGCAATCCGTGCATCTCGATAAAGTTATCTAATCTGCTTACATACAGTGTTTCTAATATTTTCGAGAACTGAGCGAGTAACGACAGTAATGAATCGCTGTCACTTTCCAAGTAAATGGAGTTGACCTCAAAGCGCGCTCAAAATTAAATGATCAGCAAACGTTGACGGGCCTCTTCGTGTGGGAATAGATGTATTTGTAGCACCTGGTACCACACAGTGCCTATGATAAGCTTGTCTTTGGTGGCGGCACTACCCTCACCGTGGAACCAAGTAAGTCAACACCTCCCCCACCCCCCCCCCCCCCCCCCCCACCCCCCCCCCCCCCCCCCCCCCCCCCCCCCCCCCCCCCCCCCTCCCCCCCCCCCCCCCCCCCCCCCCCCTCGCTTTACATGTATGTATATGAATGTTCATCGTAAATTCCTCTCAGCTTTTACGCGTGAAGTACTGCTATGATATAAGATATTGTTTGTGGAAGGTTGTGGTTGTTGGAAGTGGGATGAAGTGGGACCGGAGGCCACAGCCTCAGAATAAAATAACGTACCTTTAGAAAGATGAGGAGGACTTTATTTGGTCCCGATGTTGGGGAAGTCCAGGGCAAGGGGTCACAGTTTAAGGATAAAGGGGATATCCTTTATGACCGAGGAGGAAAATATTTTTCACACGAGAGAGTGGTGAATCTCTGGAATTCCCTGCCACAGAAGGTAGTTGAGGCCACAGTTCATTGGCTATATTTAAGAGGGAATTAGACGTGTCCCTTGTGGCTAAAGGGACCAGGGGGTATGGAGAGAAGGCAGGGATGGGATACTGAGTTGGATGATTAACCATGATCATATTGAATGGCGGTGCAGGCTCGAAGGGCCGAATGGCCTACTCCTGCACCTAGTTTCTATGTTTCTATGTTTCTATGTCAGAGGGTGGTGAATCTGTGAAATCCATTGCCAGAGAAGGCTGTGGAGGCCGGCAATGGATATAGTTAAGGCAGAGATGGATACATTGTTGATTAGTGCGGTGGAGCTGTGGGAAGAAGGCAGGAGAATGGGCTCAAGGGCGAAATATAGGTCAGCCGTGATTGACTGGCGAAGTAGACTTCATGGGCCGAATAGCCTAATCTTGCTTCGGCAACTTATGAAGTTATGAATCACCTGCCATTCAGCTGAACCCACCAAGAAAGGCGAAATTCCCAATAGAACCACTTGCAAATTGACAAATATTCCCCCTCGTTCATGAAGATTTTGAGACTGACTTTGAGCGGAAGACACTGACTTTGGTGCCTTCCCTCACAGTGGGAAACGTTTGATTCTGCAGTGTGGGGATGTTTTATGTTGAACTCTATCATGTGCTGTGTTCTTTATTTTAATGTATAGCTGTAGGGTGATCACATTTCACTCTGCCAACAGGCACATGTGACAAATAAATGTGTCATGTATCTTGATCTTGTATCTTGTAGATTCCATATATAACTTTTTCTTGCTGTTGCCAGAAAGGGAATGGGGTGTTCTTTAAATCAGGACGGCTTGAATGCAAGGGGGTCCCTCAGTGGAATATTTTAATTCTGGGTTTGTTTGGATTGGTGGAGGTCTGTGTCTCTGCCATTGTTAGCGTGAATTTACAATCCTGTGAAATTAACTTTCGGCGGCGGAAAGCAGCTAACAGTTAGAAACGTAGAAACATAGACAATAGATGCAGGAGTAGGCCATTCGACCCTTCGACCCTGCACCGCCATTCAATATGATCATGGCTGATCATCCAACTCAGTATCCTGTACCTGCCTTCTCTCCATACCCCCTGATCCCTTTAGCCACAAGGACCACATCTAACTCCCTCTTAAATATAGCCAATAAACTGTGGCCTCAACTACCTTCTGTGGCAGAGAGTTCCATAGATTCACCACTCTCTGTGTGAAAAATGTTTTTCTCATCTCGGTCCTAAAATATTTCCCCCTTATCCTTAAACTGTGACCCCTTGTTCTGGACTTCCACAACATCGGGAACAATCTTCCTGCATCTAGCCTGTCCAACCCCTTAAGAATGTTGTAAGTTTCTATAAGATCCCCCCTCAATCTTCTAAATTCTAGCGAGTACAAGCCGAGTCTATCCAGTCTTTCTTCATATGAAAGTCCTGACATCCCAGGAATCAGTCTGGTGAACCTTCTCTGTAAGCCCTCTATGGCAAGAGTGTCTTTCCTCAGATTAGGAGACCAAAACTGTACGCAATACTCGGGGTGTGGTCCCACCAAGACCCTGTACAACTGCAGATGCTGGAAAAGTGAAGGTACACAAAATTTCTGGAGAAACTCAGCGGGTGCAGCAGCATCTATAGATGCTGCTGCACCCGCTGAGTTTCTCCAGCATTTTTGTGTACGCTGAGCAAACATTGACGGGCCTCTTCGTGTAGGAGTATATGTATTTGTAACACCTGGTACCACAGTGTCTACGAAAAACTTGTCTTTGGTGGCGGCACTACCCTCACCGTGGAACCAAGTAAGTCCCCCCCCCCCCCCCCCCCCCCCCCCCCCCCCCCCCCCCCCCCCTCGCTTTACATGTATGTATATGAACAATAATCGTACATTCCTCTCAGCTTTTACGCGCGAAGCACTGAAATGATACACAATATTGTTTGTGGAAGGTTGTGGCGGTGGAAGTGGGATGAAGTGGGACCACAGGCCACAGCCTCAGAATAAAAGAACGTACCTTTAGAAAGATGAGGAGGGATTTATTTGGCCAGCGGGTGGTGAATCTGTGAAATCCATTGCCAAAGAAGGCTGTGGAGGCCGGCAATGGATATAGTTAAGGCAGAGATGGATACATTGTTGATTAGTGCGGGGGGGGGGGGTTATGGGGAGAAGGCAGGAGAAAGGGATTAAATGGTCAGCCATGATTGACAGGCGTAGACCTCATGGGCCATATAGCCTAATCTTGCTGCTGCAATTTATGAAGTTATGAATCACCTGCCATTCAGCTGAACCCACCAAGAAAGGTGAAATTCCCAATAGAACCACTTGCAAATTGACAAATATTCCCTACTCGTTCATGAAGATTTTGAGACTGACTTTGAGCGGAAGACACTGACTTTGGTGCCTTACCTCACAGTGGGAAACGTTTGATTCTGCAGTGTGGGGATGTTTTATGTTGAACTCTATCACGTGTTGTGTTCTTTATTTTATTGTATGGCTGTAGGGTGATCACATTTCACTGTGCCAACAGGCACATGTGACAAATAAATGTGTCATGTATCTTGATCTTGTAACTTGTAGATTCCATATATAACGTTCTCTTCCTGTTGCCAGAAAGGGAATGTGATGTTCCTTAAATCAGGACGGCTTGAATGCATGGGGTCCCTCGGTGGAATATTTTAATTCTGGGTTTGTTTGGATCGGTGGAGGTCTGTATCTCTGCCATTGTTGGCGTGAATTTACAATCCTGTGAAATTAACATTCGGCGGCGGAAAGCAGCTAACAGTTAGAAACGTAGAAACATAGACAATAGATGCAAGAGTAGAGGCCATTGGGCCTTTCGTGCCTGCACCGCCATTCAATATGATCATGGCTGATCATCCAACTCAGTATCCTGCACCTGCCTTCCCTCCATACCCCCTGATCCCTTTAGCCACAAGGGCCACATCTAACTCCATCTTAAATATAGCCAATAAACAGGCCTGAACTACCTTCTGTGACAGGGAGTACCAGAGATTCACCACTCTCTATGTGAAAAAAAAAATTCTCATCTCGGTCCTAAAAGATTTCCCCCTTATCCTTAAATTGTGACCCCTTGTTCTGGACTTCCACAACATCGGGAACAATCTTCCTGCATCTAGCCTGTCCAACCCCTTAAGAAGGGTGTACGTTTCTATAAGATCCCCCCTCAATCTTCTAAATTCTAGCGTTTACAAGCCGAGTCTATCCAGTCTTTCTCCATATGAAAGTCCTGACATCCCACGAATCAGTCTGGTGAACCTTCTCAGTAAGCCTTCTATGGCAAGAATGTCTTTCCTCAGATTAGGAGACCAAAACTGTACGCAATACTCGAGGTGTGGTCCCACCAAGACCCTGTACAGCTGCAGATGCTGGAAAAGTGAAGGTATATAGATCTATAGATGCTGTTGCACCCGCTGGTTGATCATCCAACTCAGGTATCCCGTACCTGCCTTCTCTACCATACCCCCTGATCCGTTTAGCCACAAAGGCCACATCTAACTCCTTCTTAAATATAGCCAATGAACTGTGGCCTCAACTACCTTCTGTGGCAGAGAATTCCACAGATTCACCACTCTCTGTGTGGGGGAAAAAATGCTCATCTCTGTCCAAAAATATTCCCCCTTATCCTTTAACGATGTGACCCCCTGTGCTGAACTTCCCCAACATCGGTAACAATCTTCCTGCATGTAGCTTGTCCAACCCTTTAAGAATTTTATACCAAGTAAATGTACGATTCGTCTCAACTGATTGACGTCTTATTTTTTGGCCAGCCGCCATCTGACTCTGACTTGGCCACCAGCCGCCAAGAAGCTAAGACGGTAACGCAAACGGAGCCAGAAGGCCTTTTGATCACAAATCAACTGCAAGAGTCAGTCACCCGGCCACTTCCTCGACTTTAACAGCCTCATGTGCTAGAATGAAACATGTCCTTGCCTGCAAAATCTTTCCCTGTAGCTCAGCCACTCGAGTCCCGTAAATATTCTCTTAAATATACTCCTTCCAGCTTAATGACACAAATTCCAAAGTTCTCCAGCGTTTTAATTGAAGCTTTCTGCACGTTGAATATTAATCAATAAATGAGCTTCACTGAAGTTATGCTTCACATTTACTCCTTGAAGCCTGCTCAACAGCCTCAAACCTCCGGAGACTTTGTGCCCCACCCAAGGTTTCTGTGCGGTTCCCGGAGGTTTTTGTCAGTCTCCCTACCTGCTTCCACTACCTGCAACCTCCGGCAACCACCTGCAACCTCCGGGAACCTTGGGTGCGGCGCAAAGTCTCCAGAGGTTTCCGTTCAGGTTTCCTAAGTGGGACAGGGGCATTACTCAACCCAGAGAGTGCTCCAAGGATGGACATATTTCCTTGGAGCACTCGAGGCTGAGGGATGATCTTGTAGAAGCAATTAAAGTATGAGGGAATCGATAGTCTGGGTGTACAGAGTCTTTTCCCTAGGCAGTAAAGTTAAGAACTAGATAGCCTGGGATTAAGGAGAGAGGGGAACGTGTAATTGGAACTTGAGGAACAACGGTTTCAGAACGAGGTTGGTGGATATATAGAATAAGCTTTGCAGATGAAGTGGCTTGTGCCTGGGACAAGATCAATGTATAAAATACATGTTAAATGTTAAGACAAGTAAACACTTTTACACGAAGTAGGAGAATGGAGAGCCAGGTGGCATTTTTAAGACGAATGGGGAAAGAAGATCTAAATGAAACCTGAGGGCCACCTCATTTACACGGACGGTGGCAGGTGCAAGGAACGAGCTGCCGGAGTTAGTTGAGGCAGGCACACACACACGCGCACACACACACGCACGCACGCACACACACGCACACACACGCACGCACACACACACACACACGCGCACACGCACGCACACACACACACACACTCACACACACGCACACACGCACACACACACACACACACACACACACACACACACACACACACACACACACACACACACACACACACACACGCACGCACGCACGCACGCACGCACGCACGCACACACGCACACACACACACACACAATATATATATATAAGCTGGGCAAAAGTACAACTTTCAATCCACCACCTCACCACCAGAACCATATATATATATCAAGATAACGCAATGATATTGCTTCTTTGACAGCAAATTCCAGAGAGGACCTAGCCTATGACGGAAAAGAGGTTGTTATAGAGGCATATGGGATACTTGTCTATTATGAGATAATGACAATAAACTGAATCCAATCCAATCCAATCCTATCGAATCATAGAGCGATACAGCGTGGTAACATCCCCCCTCGGCCCAACTTGCCCACAACGGCCAACGTGTCCCAGCTACACCCATCCCACCTGCCCGCGTTTGGTCCATATCTCTCCAAACCCGTCCAATCCATGTTACTGTCTAACCGTTTCTTAAACGCTGGGATCGTCACAGCCACGACTGCCCCCCCCCCCCCCCCCCCCCCCCCTCCCCATTCATGGCAGATCGTTCCACACACCCAGCACCCTTGAGTTGCCCAGTGTTCCACTTACTCTGTCCCTCATGCCCACGGACACCTCAATCGGCTCGCCAGCCAGTCTATTTCACTCAAAGGAAAGAAGCCGCGCTCATCCTAATTTTTCCTGCAACGCAATCCTGGAAGCCCATGTGACATTCTGATGATTGGCACTAAATGATAGTATTTGTACTAGCTTGTACTCGCTGGAATTTAGAAGATTGAGGGGGGACCATATATAAAACTTACAAAATTCTTAAGGGGTTGGACAGGCTAGATGCAGGAAGGTTGCTCCCGATGTTGGGGAAGTCAAGAACAAGGGGTCACAGTTTAAGGATAAGGGGGAAATATTTTAGGACCGAGATGAGAAAAAAACATTCACACAGAGAGTGGTGAATCCGTGGAACTCTCTGCCACTGAAAGTAGTTGAGGCCACAGTTCATTGGCTATATTTAAGAGGGAGTTAGATGTGGCCCTTGTGGCTAAAGGTATCAGGGGGTATGGAGAGAAGGGTATGTACAGGATACTGGGTTGGATGATCAGCCATGATCATATTGAATGGCGGTGCAGGCTCGAAGGGCCGAATGGCCTACTCCTGCACCTAATTTCTATGTTTCTATGTTTCTATGTTTCTATCATATTGAATGGCGGTGCAGGCTCGAAGGGCCGAATGGTCACTCCTGCACCTATTTTCTATGTTTCTATGTAACTCAGCACCTTTGGGGAAAGGAAACGGGTGATGTTTCTCTCACGAGCAAAACCCCATTGGTTGATTGTGATTAATTGTATCTTTCTTTTTTCTGGATGTTCTAGAGGAGAAAGCTGAACGAGAGCCAACATTGTCAATCTACTACCCGCCAGTGGGCCAGAGTAAACAAACTAACCAAGCGGCAACGGTGTGTCTTCTCGCGCCGTTTTACCCCAACAAAGTCACTGTCAACATCACTCTGACGGAAACAACCGAGGTCAAGACTGAAAACGTGCTAACCCAAGATGGCTATTACAGAACTTCCGGTTTCCGCGAGTTCCCCCACGCCCCTCCGCCAAAAACCATCGGGTGTTCTGCCACGTACGATGGTCGACTTATCGAAAGGACAGAAAACATAAGCGCACTTGGTGAGAGTTACGAATTATAAAATCAATCGTTTGTACAACCCTTGCTTTTAAGACGGACATTCGCATTATAAGGGTTTCGGCCCGAAACGTTGCCTATTTCCTTCGCTCCATAGATGCTGCTGCACCCGCTGAGTTTCTCCAGCTTTTTTGTGTACATTCGCATTATATTGGCGGTTCAAAACAAAGCTTAAATTGCACATGGTTTATCTGCAACAGAGTTACCTGATCCAAAGCGGGAAATGTATTTGGCACTGGGTATCTCCGGTATTAAAACACTGCAAAGACGGGATGGTTCCAAGAGGGTGGAGCGGGTCCAGGGTTCGAACCTCTTGCCCGAACGCTAGCAGTACTCTCTCAGCGTTGCCGTGTATGCCGCTCTCTGCCATCATCAACTCAGAGACCAGTTTGGGACTAAAAAAACCTTTCCCAATGATCTCGGATTGAACTGAATTATAAAAGAGGAATCAAAAGCGCGGCTGAGTTGTTTCTGCCCTACAATGCAGATAGACAACCGTTAGAGCGTTAGATGGGAAATCTAAAGTCAGTACCGAAAATTACATCATGGGCCCGATTAATAATTCATATGTTCTTTTACAGATAAGCCCCAGCCATTGATCTGCGAAACAGGAACGAGCAGCAACTATACTGTAACAGGTAATCAGGACAGACAGACAAACAGACAGACAGACAGACAGACAGACAGACAGACAGACAGACAGACAGACAGACAGACAGACAGACAGACAGACAGGCAGACAGACAGACAGGCAGGCAGACAGACAGACAGGCAGGCAGACAGACAGACAGACAGACAGACAGACAGACAGACAGACAGACAGACAGACAGACAGACAGACAGACAGACAGACAGACAGACGGATTTGATGAACGAACGGACGAACAGGCGGACGAATGAACTGAGAGAGAAGCAGCCAAGCAGCTATAGGGAGCGAGGAAGAGAGAGAAAGGACATATAGATGCGGACATAACCAGGCCGTTCGCCGTTCAGGCAGAGGTTTGTGGGTGATCAGCCTATCAAGGATGCAAGATGATTGATTAGGTCGGTTATATATATGTACATACAGGCGGGCATGAGAAGAGAGGGGTACAGTGGTGCACTGGCATGTATCCACGCGTTACATCAATACATTACTATAAAGTCATACATGCAGCATATACTGATATACTCTTAGGGCTAGCGGAATCAAGGGGTATGGGGGGACAGCAGGAACGGGGCACTGATTGTGGATGACCAGCCATGAGTGCATTGAATGGCGGTGCTGGCTCGAAGGGGGGAATGGCCTCCTCCTGCACCTGCTGCCTGTGCATCTATGTATCTGTGTAATTGAGTCATAGAGTGATAGAATGACGTGGTGCCTTTCAACCCAACTTGCCCACGCCGGCCAACATGTGCCAGCAACATTAGTTCCACCTGCCCGCGTTTGATCCATATCTCCTCCAAACCCGTCCTATCCACGTACCTGTCTAACGGTTTCTTAAATGTTGGGGTCGTAGAGAAAATGTTGGGATAGTCAAGATAGGCAAGAGACTCTGTGCATCTACCCGATCTATTTCTCTCGTGATTTTATACACCTCTGTAAGATCACACCTCATCCTCCTGCACTCCAAGGAATAAGAGTCCCAGCCTACTCAACTCTCCCTATAGCTCGGACCCTCTAGCCCTGGCAACATCCTCGTGAATCGTCTCTGTGACATTACCGCTTGACAATAGTAACTATGATTCTCAGTTTGAGAATCACGCGTACAAGCGCCTGACATGCAGAAAATGGCACATGCACACTGCTATCATTTTTATATATCTTACAAAAACTTACAAAATTCTTAAGGGGTTGGACAGTCCAAATGCAGGAAGATTGTTCCCCATGTTGGGGAAGTCCAGAACTAGGGGGTCACGGTTTAAGGATAAGAGGGAAGTCTTTTAGGACCGAGATGAGAAGATCTTTTACACAGAGAGTGGTGAATCTGTGGAATTCTCTGCCACAGAAAGTAGTTGAGGCCACAGTTCATTGGCTATATTTAAAAGACAGTTAGATGTGGCTAAAGGGATCAGGGGGTATGGAGAGAATGCAGGGATGGGATACTGAGTTGGATGATCAGCCATGATCATATCGAATGGCGGTGCAGGCTCGTAGGGCCGAATGGCCTACTCGTGCACCTTCATTCTATGTTTCTATGTTTCTATGTTTCACAAGGACCCATTCGACTAAAGGGACGATTTTCTTTTTTGATATACAGATATACCCGAGACCAATTTTATGACGTTGACGGTGATGGGTTTGAGGATTCTGTTTGTTAAGAGCGTTGTCTTCAATGTCTTGATGACGGCCAGAGCCTGGGTCTTCTAAGGTGAGTTTACACCCCAGCGGTACGAACATTAACTTCGACAACTTCAAGTAACCCTTGCATTTCCTCTCTCCCTCCATCCCTCTCCCCTTCCCATTTCCCGACCAGTGTTACTGTCTCCGAAGACATTTTATCTCTGTTTGCGTTACCTTCTCCCAACCAACAAGGATCTATTCTACTAACAAGGATCACCATTCCCTTTTTCCTATTTTCATACATCACATCTAGGGTTAGGGTATGCTAGCTTTCGTTGCAAAAGGATTTGAGTATAGGAGCAGGGAGGTTCTACTGCAGTTGTACGGGGTCTTGATGAGACCACACCTGGAGTATTGCGTACAGTTTTGGTCTCCAAATCTGAGGAATGACATTATTCCCATAGAGGGAGTGCAGAGATGGTTCACCATACTGATTCCTGGGATGTCAGGACTGTCTTATGAAGAAAGACTGGATAGACTTGGTTTACACTCTCTAGAATTTAGGAGATTGAGAGGGGATCTTATAGAAACTTACAAAATTCTTAAGGGGTTGGACAGGCTAGATGCAGGAAGATTGTTCCCGATGTTGGGGAAGTCCAGGACAAGGGGTCACAGCTTAAGGATAAGGGGGAAATCCTTTAAAACCGAGATGAGAAGAACCTTTTTCACACAGAGAGTGGTGAATCTCTGGAACTCTCTGCCACAGAGGGTAGTTGAGGCCAGTTCATTGGCTATATTTAAGAGGGAGTTAGATGTGGCCCTTGTGGCTAAGGGGATCAGGGGGTATGGAGAGAAGGCAGGTACGGATACTGAGTTGGATGATCAGCCATGATCATATTGATTGGCGGTGCAGGCGCGAAGGGCCGAATGGCCTACTCCTGCACCTAATTTCTATGTTTCTATGTTTCTATATAGTAGCTGGATGATGAGCAGATGTTCATTATGTACCGAACACAAAATATAACGGACGAAGGGAGACAAAAATGCTGGAGAAACTCAGCGGGTGCAGCAGCATCTATGGAACGAAGGAAATAGGCAACGTTTCGGGCCGAAACGTTGCCTATTTCCTTCGCTCCATAGATGCTGCTGCACCCGCTGAGTTTCTCCAGCATTTTTGTGTACCTTCGACTTTCCAGCATCTGCAGTTCTTTCTTAAAGACATATAATGGACGAAGCCTTGGAACTTGGGATAACATAATGTGGAGCTACGTAGGAAAGTAGACTACACATTGTTTGAATCTAAGAGCAGCAAGAGGTTGGGCTGCAGTCCCAAACAGTGGCGGACCTAACACTGCCTCGCTACTCCGGCATTCAATCCTGGCCGACGGCACAGTCTGTGTGGGAATAGAACTCACGGCAGATGGAAAGTAACGAGATTGAGAAACATAGAAACATAGAAACATAGAAAATTTGTGCAGGAGTTGGCCATTCCGCCCTTCGAGCCTGCAACGCCATTCAATATGATCATGGCTGATCATCCACCTCAGTATCCCGTACCTGCCTTCTCTCCATACCCCATGATCCCTTTAGCCACAAGGGCCACATCTAACTCCCTCTTAAATATAGCAGGGAGAGGCTTCAGAGGGTAACTAGGACAGCACAGATCATTGGTTGCCCTCTCCCCTCCCTGATGGATATCTACACCACCCGCTGCCTTAGCAGGGCAAAGAATATCATCAAAGACAGCTCCCATTCTGCGTTTGGACTGTTCGACCTGCTGCCCTCTGAAAGGCGCTATAGGTGCATCAAATCCAGGACAAATAGACTCAGGAATAGTTGTTTTCCGAAAATTATAACTACTCTTAATTCAAATTCACACATGCACTGACTTCACAACCCAGCACCCGGACTTCCATCTGTATATATGTATATAGCGCCGCAGAATTGTGCACCTATCCCCCCCCCCCCCCCCTTCTCCCTTCTATTTTTGTTTTCTGTTTCTTGTTTTTTGTACTAAATTATATGTATGCACTGAGTACGAGCAGCTTTTAATTTTATTGTACATGTATAGTGACAATAAATGGCTTATATATCTATCTATCTATCTATCAATGAACTGTGGCCTCGACTACCTACTGTGGCAGAGAATCCCAGAGATTCGCCACTCTCTGTGTCAAAAAAGTTTGCATCTCTTTAATTGAACTTCCTTCTAATTCGTTGCAACGTCTCCCTCTTCCCCTTCCAGGCTCCAGTCATCGCGCGAGTGCATCTTCCCCGAAGAAGACTTCGCTCCGCCAGAGTGGACTCGTGGCGTCAACAGAAACAATTGGGAAATCGGTTCCGGAGACCTCACATCCGGCACCAAAGACGCGCCTTCGCGCCAGTTCGATTTTGAACGCGGCTAAACTTTTCCCGGGGTAATTCCGTGTCCGTTTAATACAGAAGATTTTAAAAACCGGGTATCATAGTTTGGAAAGCTTTAGTTTTATATCACTGGGTAATGTTGTATCAGTGTCCGTTTAGTTTATTGCCACAGTGACCGAGGTACAGTGAAAAGCTTTTGTTGCGTGGTATCCAGTCAGCAGAAAGACGACACATGATTACACTCGAGCCATTTTAGTTATTCAAGTTCTTGTGTTGCAGTTGTCTAATATCTTATACCCGGCAAATTAATTAGATGCGTCATAGCTGAACGTACGTAATGTCCGGCTTCATCTTGTAGTGCTTAGACCGGTGGAAATCGTGTTTTAAATCGCTTATCACATTCACGCGATACATGTGTGGAGTTTATATATCCTGCTTGGACAAAATAATGTTACTGCTATAAAGAAAGCCATTAAATCAACTGTGCTCGCACTTTCTTTGGTTTAGCTGCAATATATAGTCTGGAAACAGGCCCTTCGGCCCACCCTGTCCATGCCGAGCAACAAACACCCCGATGCCAGTTTTATTATGTAGTCCAAGGCCAATTTACAGAAGCCAATTAACCTTCAAGCCCGCCGTCCATTGGTCTGTGGGAGGGGAAACCGGAGCACCCGGCGAAAACCCACGCGGGTCACACGGGTGAAAGCTCAATGTCGACCAACAGCACCCGTCGCTGGGATCGAACTTGGGGGTCACTGGCGTTGTAAGACAGCCTGTGAAAGGCCCGGTTAAGACCATAGTAAATGTTGGGAGTATTCCTTCCGGCCCATTCACTGAACCACCGTCATAGGATATGGCTTGATTCATTCTAGTATCCTTTACCTGCCGTCTAGTGAATACCTTTAGCCACAAGGGCCACATCTAAATCCCTCTTAAATATAGCCATCTGCAAGGCCTGAACCCTTCACAGATTCAACCACTCCAATGATCATATCCAAAAAGAATTTTCAGTTATCTTAAACAGTGATCCCTCGTCTGACTTCCCAACAGCAGAACAATCTTCCTGATCTACCTTGGTACTAGTGTAGCTATAAGATTCCCCCGCTCTCCTGTTTGCGATACAAGAACTCCAGTCTTTCCACACTCCTGACATCAGGGGTCGTCTGCGTGACTCTGTACCCGGAACAAAGGCAGGAAAATTGTACAATCCTAAGGGTCGCACCAGACCCTGTCTGTCTAGAAGCTATCCTAGACTCAAATCCTTTTCTATGAATGCTAACACCATTCGCTTTAATACTGCCTCCTCACCAGTGCCTCTCAATAACCATGACACCCAGGTCTCGTTGCATCTCCCCTTTCACCCTAATCGTCAGTTGAGTGTATGTCCGTACAGACAGCCCCCCCTAGCCAGGATAGAACCTGGGTCACTGGCGTTGCAAGACAGCACTGTGCCGCCCAGCGAAGTGTTCTCTCACAATATCTCGGAAATATATTTAAGTAGGATTTATTTTATTAAGTAGAACCCTTTAGCAGAACGTTAGAACGCACTCTTCAATTCCTCTGTTGTTTCAAGTATCACGGAGCTACCTACTCGCTGGCATTTCAACGGGGTAGCTTTCTACCGGATATCTGCCGATGCATTGGACATTGGCTGAACTGGTGAACAAAGAAGACGGATGGATCGGCAGAAATATTACATTGGAGGATTATTGTCTCGTGTCCCAGAATAGGACAGGGAGAGTAGGGTAATCTGGGCTCTTCTGCAAGTTGGGGCCCCCTCATGTGAAGAAGCTACCAGATTACCAGCTGCATATTCCAAAGCCCCCTTGATGCCAGGGATGCCTGTCTAACTCTTCTGCAAGGCATCTACCGAGGCAGCTCCTCCACCTTGGAGAGGAGAGGGCACAAAGATTTTATAAGCATTTAATTATAGAGAGGCGTCGCTCACAACGTGAATTTTGCGAGTTACTCTGCCAGCTTTTTATTACAAACGTGAATTTAACCAATATTAATGTTTGCCGAGCTACAAATCATTGATGTATTCAGTGCATTGCGCGGATAGAGTGTGTGTGCTACCTTGGGTTACAAGTGAAGATTGAGAACCTTGTATTGAGCAAAGGCTGTCGCTGTTACTGTTTTAAATTCAATTATCAATAAAAAAAATACTATCTCTAATGGTACGTTGTTTGCACGTCTCTCTTCCTCAAATAGAATAGCCTTCTGCAATATGGACAGCCGAATATTTAGAATGCATGCAACCTAGTGAGAGATTATGGAGCAAAATGGAAAGGTTGGAGGCTGATGGTGAACAAGGTAGTGCTGAGGCGCCTTGCTGACCTTTCTCACCAAAGTCTTCCACAGTGCACCAGGCCAGGAAACATAGACATAGAAACATATAAAATAGGTGCAGGAGGAGGCCATTCGGCCCTTCGAGCCTGCACCGCCATTCATTGTGATCATGGCTGATCGTCCCCTATCAGTAACCCGTACCTGCCTTCTCCCCATAATCCCTTGACTCCACTAGCCCCTAGAGCTCTATCTAACTCTCCCTTAAAACAATCCAGTGATTTGTCCTCCACTGCCCTCTGTGGCAGGGAATTCCATGAATTCACAACTCTCTGGGTGAAAAAGTTTTCACGGAAAATCTTCTGGATGGTTTGAATATAAAGCACCATATTTCACAATCCAACTGCTCTGGTGCCCATTATTTTCTCCTGAATACAGCACCTAAAATCGATCTTCACTGTCAAGAGTGAAGAGTGTGGTCCGCTTGCAGAGGTTCGCCGTGTATAAAATCATCAGATGTCTCTTCCCCCAGAGTAGGGTAATCAAGGAACAGAGGTCATAGGTTTAAGGTGAAGGGGGAAACGATGAAATATGAATCCGAGGGTTCACATTTGACACACAAAGGGTGGTGGGTGTACGGAACGAGCTGCCAGAGGAGGTAATTGAGGCAGGGACTATCGCAACGTGCAAGAAACTGTTAGACAGGTACATGGATAGGACATACATCCGTAGGACATGTACAAACGCCTCCGTTGCCATGCTGTGAGAACGGAAAGGTTGAGAAGGAGTTTCTTCCCAGAGGCCATTAGGACTGTGAACTCCTATCTCACCAGGGACTAACTTTACTGAACCACTCGGCTGCTTTTTTTTAATTGCTTTTTTATTCCCTTTTTCCCTTCCGTCCACAATATTTAATATGTAAAAGAATATGTGGTTCTGTTCCATTCTGTTTGTAGTTTGTTTGGTTGTTTGTTTGTTTGTCTTTTCAAACCAAGTCCGCGAGCATTACCACTTTTCATTTCACTGCACATGTGTATGTGACGAATAAACTTGACTTGACTTGACTTGACTTGACTTGACTTGACTTGACTTGACTTGACTTGACTTGACTTGACTTGACTTGACTTGACTTGACTTGTTTGGAGCGATATGGGCCGAACGCATGCCGGTGGGACTAGTGCAGCTGGGACATGTTGATCGGTGTGGGCAACATAGAAACATAGAAACATAGAAATTAGGTGCAGGAGTAGGCCATTCGGCCCTTCGAGCCTGCACCGCCATTCAATATGATCATGGCTGATCATCCAACTCAGTATCCCGTACCTGCCTTCTCTCCATACCCACTGATCCCCTTAGCCACAAGGGCCACATCTAACTCCCTCTTAAATATAGCCAATGAACTGGCCTCAACTACCCTCTGTGGCAGAGAATTCCAGAGATTCACCACTCTCTGTGTGAAAACAGTTCTTCTCATCTCGGTTTTAAAGGATTTCCCTCTTATCCTTAAGCTGTGACCCCTTGTCCTGGACTTCCCCAACATCGGGAACAATCTTCCCGCATCTAGCCTGTCCAACCCCTTAAGAATTTTGTACGTTTCTATAAGATCCCCTCTCAATCTCCTAAATTCTAGAGAGTATAAACCAAGTCTATCCAGTCTTTCTTCATAAGACAGCCCTGACATCCCAGGAATCAGTCTGGTGAACCATCTCTGCACTCCCTCTATGGCAATAATGTCCTTCCTCAGATTTGGAGACCAAAACTGTACGCAATACTCCAGGTATGGTCTCACCAAGACCCTGTACAACATGAGCCAAAGGGCCTGTTTCCACGCTGTATGACACTATGACTCAAAGACTCTAAGTCATGTGATTCAACCCCTCTACAAACGTGGGGAGTGAAGGACGATTCCGTTGCTGTAGATTTATTTTCCAATTAGCAATCTGAATTTAAGTACCTAAGGAGCTGGGGACTGGATCGGCTCAAGGGATTTCTTCGAAAATACATTATTGTGAAATCAACCAGCAACTGGGCTGTTCATTTTAAAAACTAGGTTGCTGGTTGTTTCGATAGAAACAGCGCCCTGATAAGAACACGCCATCGGCTGAAACCAGAGGACCTGTTGACATGACAACCAACGGCAGCAGGATGTGCGTTGGAGGTGCGGTTGCAGCAAACGCGCTCGCAGAATGAGTCTGTTTGCGCAAACAGAGGTGACTGCGGTTACGGTGCCTCTGACTGGAAACTAGAGAAGCGAGGTGGCAGTTAAAGGAGGGGGGGGGGAGGGGGGAGGGATGCAGCAGTGATCAAGAAAACAAAATATTTGCAAGATCAAGCAGGCGTGTTTCTGAGCACGGGAGCCTGCAAAGCCAATTTCATTTCTAAGCCGCAGACCCGTCCATTCTTAGACAACAACGAGGGGGGTATCAGTTATCACACGGTTAAGTTACCGTGCCATGAACCACATGGATAGGACAGGTTTGGAGGGATATGGACGAAACGCGGGCAGGGGGGACTAATGTAGCTGGGACATGTTGGCTGGTGTGGGCAAGTTGGGCCGAAGGGCCACGTTGTATCAATCCATGACTCTAACCACAACATTTATTTTAGTTTCCTGAATACAGTGTTGGCCCGCAACCGTGTTCTCCAAGCGTTTATGACTTTCATTACTTGAAAAAAACCTTATCTACACTAATGGTTTGTTTCAACTGAGCCCGCAGTCCATTTGAACATTTTAACTGCCCAACCCATCCCCATGCTGATGTTTCCACTGTCCACTGTCAAAGTGAGGCCACAAGCAATTTGGAGGAACAGCACCTCATATTTCGCTTGGGCAGCGGTATTATTTTGATTTCTCTAATTTCAATTTCTTCCACGGCCAACTATGGACCATTGTGGGCTCCACCTGTTCTTGCTCATCGGCTCTGCTTTGTTCTGAGCCTTTTCATATCCCTAATTTCCCTCTTCTATGACTTCCAGTCTGAAGGAGGGTCTCAACCGGAAACGTCACCTATTCCCTTTCTCCGGAGATGTTGCCTGACCCGATGAGTTGCACTCGCATTTTTGTCTTTATCATGGTAGAATTCTCTGCACTCATATGCTGGGTGAAATGTTACCTGCATGCTGGGGTAAACTTTCCAAATCGAGGTCCTTTGAGCACATAGTGTCGAGTTTCATCCCCCAACCCCCCCCCCCCCCCCCCCCCCCCCCCCACTCCCCCCCCCCCCCCCCCCCCCCCCCCCCCCCACCCCCCCCCCCCCCCCCCCCTCCCCCTCCCCCTTCCCCCTCCCCCCTCCCCCCTCCCCCTCCCCCCTCCACCTCACCGGCACGTTGTATTTTGTTCAAAATTACAGCATGTGTAGTTTGAACATATCCCTGGGTATAAAGGATGTAATTCACGAGATCACAACATATAATGGGCAACATGATGGCGATGGAATTGTACAGCACGGAAACAGGCTCTTCGGCCAACCGTATATGTGCCCGCCGTCAATCACCCAGCCGTTGTGTTTTTTATGTTTAATGCTAAACTCCATTATCATGTGATGTTGTATTCGTATTAATGTGCCACAGAATGGCAATGGCAACTCGAATTTCACGATACCAATTGGTATATGTGACAATAAATGAACCTTTGAACATTAGTCCGAGAGACGATAGCGACTAGATGGATAGAACAGACACTTCCTGTGTCATGAGCAGATATGACAACCTGTGAACGAGCGCGTTATCTTTTAGTTTAGTTTAGTTTAGTTTAGTTTAGTTTAGTTTAGTTTAGTTTAGTGTAGTTTAGAGGTACAGCGCGGATTCAGGCCATTCGGCCCACCGAGTCCGTATCGACCAGCAACTTTGTTGAGTTTTAATCAATTCTTCGTGCGAAGAAGAGCTTTCCTTAGAAACAAAGAAACATAGAAAAACAGGTGCAAGAGTAGGCCATTCGGCCCTTGAAGCCAGCACCGCCATTCAATACGACCATGGCTGATCATCTAAAATCAGTACCACGTTCCTGCGTTTTCCCCTTACCCTTGAATACCTTAGACCCGGGAACTAAACCTAACTCTCTCTTGAAAACACCCAATGAGTCGGCCTCCACTGCCTTCTGTGGCAGAAAATTACACAGATTCACAACCCTCTGGGTGAAAACGTTTTTCCTCATCTCAGCCCTAAATTGTTAAACTGTGACCCCTGTTTCTGGATTTCCCAACATCGGGAAGCATCTAGCCTGTCCACTCCTTTAAGAATTCTATATGTTTCTATAAGATCCCCTCTCATCCTAGTATATTTCAGTGAATGGAAGCCCAGTCGACCCATTTTTTCATCATATGACAGTCCCGCCATCCCGGGAATTAAGCTGGTGAACTTACACTGGGCTCCCACAATGGCAAGAATGTCCTTCCTCATGTTAGGGGACCAAAACTGCACACAATACTCCAGGTGTGGTCTCACTGGGGCCCTATACAACTGCAGAAGGATCTGTTTGCTCCTCTGCTCGACTCCTCTTCTAATTAAGGCCAACATGCCATTCGCTTTCTTCAATGCCTACTGTACCTGCAATAGCAAGAATGTCCTTCCTCAAACTAGGAGACCAAAATTGCACACAATACTCCAGGTACGATCTCACCTGGGCAACTGTACAACTGCCTCCTTGCTCCTAAACTCAAATCCTCTTCCTATGTTATTATGTGTTATCAATATAATTCAGTCCAATCAACGTCGAACCTGGAATTTATAGAATCATGCATACAGGAAGCATCCCCTTCGGCCCATTGTGTCAGTGCCATCCATCAATTTCCTACTGGTACATTTGATTTCGAAGCTGTGGGGCCTCTCTTGGTGTGGGGCCTCTATGCCTGGCCAACTTTTGTTTCAAGTGCACAACTTCGAATTTCTTAAATGTTGTGAGAGTGCATGTCTTCACCGGCCCTTCAAGCGGTGCTTACAACCACGTCCAATCAGTTCAGTTCCGTTTACTTTATGTTGACGTGTAACAAGGAACGATGCAAACCATTTGTTGGGTGCTATCCAGTCAGCGGAAAGACAATACATGATTACAATATATAACTACAGGCTCTATACGTCGCTGGTAAGGCAGCGTTGCGAATATCATAATCATTTTTGGATACCATTTCTGAGGAAGGATGTGCTGGCTCTGGAGGGAATCCAGGGGAGGGTTGGAAGAATGATCCCAGGACTGAGTATGAGTAGGTTTAACGTATATTGAGTGTTTGCCGGCACTGGGCCTGTACTTGCTGGAGTATAGAAGAGAGAAGGGGTTAATAGACAATAGACAATAGGTGCAGAAGTAGGCCATTCGGCCCTTCGAGCCAGCACCGCCATTCAATGTGATCATGGCTGATCATCCCCAATCAGTACCCAATTCCTGCCTTCTCCTCATATCCCCTGACTCCGCTACTTTTAAGAGCCCTACCTAGCTCTCTCTTGAAAGCATCCAGAGAACCTGCCTCCACTGCCCTCTGAGGCAGAGAATTCCACCGACTCACCACTCTCTGTGAGAAAAAGTGTTTCCTCGTCTCCGTTCTAAATGGCTTCCTCCTTATTCTTAAACTGTGGCCCCTGGTTCTGGACTACCCCAACATCGGGAACAAATTCCACCAGCCTGGCTGTGTGGTCATGAAAATCAATCATTAAAATCAATCAATCATGGTTCCTGCCTCTAGCGTATCCAAGCCCTTAACGATTGTATATGTTTCAATGAGATGCCCTCTCATCCTTCTAAACTCCAGAGTGTACAAGCCCAGCCGCTCCATTCTCTCAGCATATGACAGTCCCGCCATCCCGGGAATGAACCTTGTAAACCTACGCTGCACTCCTCAATAGCAAGAATGTCCTTCCTCAAATTAGGGGACCAAAACTGTACACAATACTCCAGGTGTGGTCTCACTAGGGCTCTATACAGCTGCAGAAGGACCTCTTTGCTGCTATATTCGATTCCTCTTGTTATATAGGCCAACATACCATTCGCTTTCTTCACTGCCTGGTGTACCTGCATACTTACTTTCATAGACTGATGTACAAGGACCCCAGATCCTGTTGTACTCCCCCTTTTCCCAACTTGACGCCATTTAGATAGTAATCTGCCTTCCTGTTCTTGCCACCAAAGTGGTTAACCTCACATTTATCCTCATTAAACTTCATCTGCCATGCATCTGCCCACTCACCCAACCTGTCCAAGTCACCCTGCATCCTCATTGCATTTTCCTCACAGTTCCCACTGCCACACAGCTTTGTGTCATCTGAAAATTTGCTAATGTTACTTTTAATCCCTTCAACTAAATCATTAATGTATATTGTACATATATGCAGTCCCAGCACCGAGCATTGCGGTTCCCCACTTATCACTGCTTTAAGGCAGAGATAGATAGATTCTTGATTAGTACATGGCAGGGGAATGAGGTTACGAGGGAGAGATAGATCAGCCATGATTGATAGACTTGATGGGCCAAATCTACTATAACTTACGACCGTACGACTTTATGGCAATCGAACGATTTACATTGCAGAGGTACTTGATGAGGGCATAAGGTTTAGTTTACGAAGATCATAGTTTGTTTGTTTTTTGGTCGGGGGGGGGGGGGGGGTTAAATACATTATTATTAGTGGCATCTGCATATCATAGCCCAAACCAGTACAGACTTTGTTTAACGGTTACATATTAAATACCCAGGTTTCCAGGGACACAGTTACTAAAGAAGCTGGGATCTCCTTCATCGGTTACATATTAACATTGCCTCTAATTATTTATTTATATTTATAACATATAACCATATAACCATATAACAATTACAGCACGGAAACAGGCCATCTCGGCCCTACAAGTCCGTGCCGAACAACCTTGTTTCCCTTAGTCCCACCTGCCTGCACTCATACCATAACCCTCCATTCCCTTCTCATCCATATGCCTATCCAATGTATTTTTAAATGATACCAATGAACCTGCCTCCACCACTTCCACTGGAAGCTCATTCCACACCGCTACCACTCTCTGAGTAAAGAAGTTCCCCCTCATGTTACCCCTAAACGTCTGTCCCTTAATTCTGAAGTCATGTCCTCTTGTTTGAATCTTCCCTATTCTCAAAGGGAAAAGCTTGTCCACATCAACTCTGTCTATCCCTCTCATCATTTTAAAGACCTCTATCAAGTCCCCCCTTAACCTTCTGCGCTCCAGAGAATAAAGACCTAACTTGTTCAACCTTTCTCTGTAACTTAGTTGTTGAAACCCAGGCAACATTCTAGTAAATCTCCTCTGTACTGTCTCTATTTATAGATAGGAAAACTAAATAAATAAATAAATAAATTAGAAAAATGACATAAACTATCAATAATACAACTTGGGAGATGGGTCCATAGGTCAGAGAAGATAATTATTCATCTAGTCCTGGGTTCAAGCTTCAGTCCGGCCTCCGCGCCGGTCCGATCTACCCCTTCAAGTAATCTAAAAACGATGATCATAGTTCTAGTTAATATTTTTTATTATTTTATACAATTTTTTAACTAAACAACACAAAACAAACAAAAAAAATAAAAAATAAAAATTGAAAAAGACAACAGGAAAAAAAGGAAGGAAAAAAAAATAATATAAATAAAAAATAATAATAATAAAACAAAGCGGCCAGACATAACAGTATTGGTACAATCCACATGGCGCTACACAGTCATGCATTGCAAATGTTTTTTTCACACAGTGAGTGGTGAATCTCTGGAACTCTCTGCCACAGAGGGTAGTTGAGGCCAGTTCATTGGCTATGAACTGGCTAAGAGGGAGTTAGATGTGGCCCTTGTGGCTAAGGGGATTAGGGGGTATGGAGAGAAGGCAGGTACGGGATACTGAGTTGGATGATCAGCCATGATCATATTGAATGGCGGTGCAGGCTCGAAGGGCCGAATGGCCTACTCCTGCACCTAATTTCTATGTTTCTATGTTTCTAAAAGCAGAAGTAAAGGTCACAGGACTACACCACTGCAGATAATATGAAATTATGAAATTATTGGACTTTGAGATGGTTGATAAATGGTCCCCAAACACTTAAAAAGTTGTTTGGTACCTTGGAGTTGTAGAAGCGTATCCTTTCCATCTGTATGATTATTATCATTTCATTGAGCCATTTTTCGAAGCAGGGGGGTGTAGATGATTTCCAGTCTGTTAGGATCATTTTCTTGGCTGCCACCATACCAAGCATCAGTGCTTGTTGTTCTTCAGACGTGAAGTACAAAGAAGTCTCTGAGCATCCAAAAAGTGCTTGTTCTGGATCAGGGAGAATATCTTTTCCATAGACCCCAGAACACCACTTAATTATTTTAGACCAGCATCTTTGTATATGAGGACAGAGACAGAAAATATGTGTTAAAGAACCATCTGCACTTTTGCATCTGTCACATAATGGAGAAAAACGATGATCATAGTTAAGGTGAGAAATGTTGCTGTGGGAATAGACATCTAACAGGGTGGAACGATTGTAATATGTGATAGTAGAACTACATCTGTGGTTAGCATTAAAATAGACGCCTAGGTTGGGCGTCATCCGTGACAACATACATCTAACAAGGATAGGTGAATAGAGAAAATGTAGAAGGAAGCGTGAAAGGGAACTGCAGATGCTGGTTTAAACCGAAAATAGATACAAAAATCTGGAGGAACTGAGCGGGTCGGGCAGCATCTCTGGGGAGAAGGAATGGGTGAATTTTGGGTCGAGACCATTCTTCAGGATGGACGTAGAGGATGCGGCCTGATGCTCCCAAATGCGGCAGAATGGGAGCAGTGTAGAAGGGCAAAATGGCTACCAGTGGCGGGAAGGCCGAAGGGCCCATTTCCCTGGTTTAGAGCTCTAAGACCAGATATTACATGGCGCTGGGTTTATTCTTAGTGAGCATGGAAGGCTGAGGGGTGATATTACATCGGGTTATAAAATATACATATTTTATCCTATAGAGGATAGAGGATAATATATTTTATAATGGAATAGAGTCTTTCTCCTTGGGCAGGGGAGTCCGAGACTAAAGGGCACACGTTTAAGTTGAAGGGGAAATATTGAATGTAATTTAAGAGACAGAATTGTTTGATAGAATCTCGTCTCCTCTTTTAAGCTAAATCGTAAGAAAAGTTCAGCTTGGTTTTAGTTTAGTTTAGTTTATTGTCACGTGTACCGAGGCACGGGGAAACTATCTTGTTGCGTGCTATCCAGTCAGCGGAAAGACGATACATGATTACAATCGTGACATTTCGACTCCACGTCCACTAACCTGCGTTGCTGCCTTTAGGCGAGGCTCCTCGCCACCGTTGTATTGAAAGAAACAGCATGGAATCTGCCCCTTCGACTATGGACCAACCAGTCCACGTTCACCATCGATCATCCGTTCACAATCATGGCTGATCTATCTCTCCCTCCTATAGAAAAATAGGACCATGGAAAATAGGTGCAGGAGGAGGCCATTCGGCCCTTCGAGCCAGCACCACAAATATGATTCATTGTGATCATGGCTGATCGTCCCCTATTAATAACCCGTGCCTGCCTTCTCCCCATATCCCTTGACTCCACTAGACCCTAGAGCTCTATCTAACTCTCTCTTAAATCCATCCAGTGACTTGGCCTCCACTGCCCTCTGTGGCAGGGAATTCCATAAATTCACAACTCTCTGGTTGAAAACGTTTTTTTTTTTCTCACCTCAGTCTTGAATCCCTAAATAAAACGCCTATTGTTCTAAGACTATGGCCCCTGGTGCTATCTCTTGTCTTCTCCCCCAAAAGCACTGACTACGGTGCTAATCAATAATTTATCTATCTATCTATCTATGATTTAAAATATCCATTGACGGCCTCCAAAGCCTTCTGTGGCAATTAATTCTATTGATTCATCACTGTCAAGAAATTCCTGCTCATCTCCTTCCGAAATGAAGGTAGACAAATATGCTGGAGAAACTCAGCGGGACAGGCAACATCTATGGAGAGAAGGAATAGGCGACGTTTCGGGTCGAGAACCTTCTTCAATGAACGTGCTTTAACATAGAAATATAGAACATAGGTGCAGGGGGAGGCCATTCGGCCCTTCGAACCTGCACCGCCATTCAATATGATCAGGCTGATCATCCAACTCAGTATCCTGTACCTGCCTTCTCTCCATACCCCCTGATCCCTTTAGCCACAAGGGCCACATCTAACTCCCTCTTAAATATAGCCAACGAACTGGCCTCAACTACCTTCTGTGGCAGAGAGTTCCAGAGATTCACCATTTCCTGTGTGAAAAGAAAAAGTTCTCATCTCGGTCCTAAAAGACTTCCCCCTTATCCTTAAACTGTGACCCCCTTGTTCTGGACTTCCCCAACATCGGGAATAATCTTCCTGCATCTAGCCTGTCCAACCCCTTAAGAATTTGTAAGTTTCTATAATATGCCCCCTCAATCTTCTAAATTCTAGCGAGTACAAGCCGAGTCTATCCAGCCTTTCTTCATATGAAAGTCCTGCCATCCCAGGATTCAGTCTGGTGAACTTTCTCTGTACTCCCTCTATGGCAAGAATGTCTTTCCTCAGATTAGGAGACCAAAACTGTACGCAACACTCCAGGCGTGGGGGAATAAGTAGAGAACAGTGGAGGAAAGGCCTATGCATTGAGCCTCGAGCGTCGATGTGGCGATGGCAATTCACACGCTAACAGGATTAATGCATGGAATAGGTACTGAGAGGTACCAGGGATTCAATGCAGTGCTCCAACGTGTGTCTATGCATTCTGTTGCATTGGACATGCCCCCACCGTGCATTGACAGCTGCTCCCTCTGGTGGAAGGTCTGCGCGTGTCATTTGTACATTACTCGTTCTTCCGCCCTATGAAAGGTGGTCGACTGTGGCGGGTTGCGCGGGGGGGGGGGGGGGGGGGGGGGGGGGGGCGGGGGCGGGGGGGGGGGGGGGGGGATACCGTGAATGTAGTTCCGAGCCCATCCTCCAACTGACCGTGTCCTTTAATTCCCATTATCGTACAAGGCTGGGCCACCACCCCTTGGCAGCGTGTGCCAGGCACCCACTACAACCTGTGTTGAAAACGTGCCCCGCTCATCTCCTACTGGCAGCCGGTGGAGTGAGGCCAGAATGTGGGTAATATGGTCCCTCTTCCGGGTACCTGTCAGGAGCCTGGCTGCGGTTCCATCGCATGATAGTTCTACGTCCGTCACTCCACATGTAACCTGTCATAGAACATAGAAAATAGGTGCAGGAGTGGCCATTCGGCCCTTCGAGCCTACACCGCCATTCACATGTCGTACCCCTGCTGTAGTTGTCCAACCACCGACCCTCCATCTCATCACCCTCGGTAACCCCGGGCGGAAGGACATCCTTGCCACAGCGGGAGCACAGAGAAGGTTCACCAGACTGATCCCTGGGATGGCAGGACTTTCATATGAAGAAAGACTGGATAGACTCGGCTTGTACTCGCTGGAATTTAGAAGATTGAGGGGGGATCTTATAGAAACTTACAACATTCCTAAGGGGTTGGACAGGCTAGATGCAGGAAGATTGTTCCTGATGTTGGGGAAGTCCAGAACAAGGGGGTCACAGTTTAAGGATAAGGGGGAAGTCTTTTAGGACCGAGATGAGAATTTCTTTTTCCACACAGAGAGTGGTGAATCTGTGGAATTCTCTGCCACATAAGGTAGTTGAGGCCAGATCATTGGCTATATTTAAGAGGGAGTTAAATGTGCCCCTTGTGGCTAAAGGGATCAGGGGTATGGAGAGAAGGCAGGTACAGGATACTGAGTTGGATGATCAGCCATGATCATATTGAATGGCGGTGCAGGCTCGAAGGGCCGAATGGCCTACTCCTGCACATATTTTCTATGTTTCTATGTTTCTATATCTGGCACCCTTTGAGCAAAATAATTCCAAGAATTCTCCTTGGGTCAGAAGCCTGAGGCAGCAGAGTAGCACCGAAAAACACCAATATCTCATTGCCACCAAAGTGACCACTGAGGAATCCATTAATGAGCGAAGTGGCTCAAGCAGTAGAGACGCAACATCATAGACCAGGGTTTAATCCTGACCTCGTGTTTCATCTGTGGGGAGTTTGCACGTTCCTTTTGTGAATGTGCAGGTTTTCTCTGGGTGCTCCAACTGCTGTGTGCTGCTGTGCCTTTTATCGTTTGACATTTCAATCCTTGGGGAAGAAGGTCTGACTGTCTATCCTATCTTTTCCTCTCATAATGTAGATACGTATCCTAATGCCGCTGTCCCACTTAGGACACCTCAGGAGACTTTGTGCCCCAACCAAGGTTTCCGTGCGGTCCCCGGAGGTTTTCGTCAGTCTCCCTACCTGCATCCACCACATGCAACCTCCGGCAACCGCACGGAAACCTTGTGTGGGGCGCAAAGTCTCCAGAGGTTTCCGTTCAGGTTTCCTAAGTGGGACAGGGGCATTACTCTACTTCCAGGTCACTCAGGTCGGCCGACTTGGGGCTCCTGGCTGTCCCGCGAACTAATATTAAGCTCAGGGGTGACCGTGCCTTTGCTGTTGCGGCCCCTAGACTGTGGAACAGCATCCTCCCCTCCCTATCAGATCTGCCCCCACCATCGACTCTTTTCAGAGCATCAGAGCATTGAGTATAGAAGCTGGGATGTGATGTTAAAATTGTACAAGGCATTGGTGAGACCAAATCTGGAGTATGGTGTACAATTTTGGTCGCCCAATTATAGGAAGGATATCAACAAAATAGAGAGAGTACAGAGGAGATTTACTAGAATGTTACCTGGGTTTCAACAACTAAGTTACAGAGAAAGGTTGAATAAGTTAGGTCTTTATTCTCTGGAGCGCAGAAGGTTAAGGGGGGATTTGATAGAGGTCTTTAAAATGATGAGAGGGATAGACAGAGTTGATGTGGACAAGCTTTTCCCTTTGAGAATAGGAAAGATTCAAACAAGAGGACATGACTTCAGAATTTAGGGACAGAAGTTTAGGGGTAACATGAGGGGGAACTTCTTTACTCAGAGAGTGGTAGCGGTGTGGAATGAGCTTCCAGTGGAAGTGGTGGAGGCAGGTTCGTTGGTATCATTTAAAAATACATTGGATAGGCATATGGATGGGAAGGGAATGGAGGGTTATGGTATGAGTGCAGGCAGGTGGGACTAAGGGGAAAAAAATTGTGTCGGCACGGACTTGTAGGGCCGAGATGGCCTGTTTCCGTGCTGTAATTGTTATATGGTTATAGTTATATATGGTTTTCAATCCAGGCTCAAAACTTATCTTTATTCACTGGCGTTTGAATCCCCCTGATGTGGCTGATCTTTGTTTTGTGTCTTTAAGCAGATTATTTGTACCTATGTGCTGTGTGCATTCCTGTGTATGTCTGTTCCTTTTTGTGACTTTAGCTCCCTGCTCTGGTCTGTACAACACTTTGTACTCTGTGTGTCAACGTGGGTATTTTTTAAATGTGCTTTATGAATAAATTTGATTTGATTTGATTTGATGAGGCAAAGGGGAATGTGATTGTTGTGCGCATGGCGGAAGTGACGTCATATGGCGCCACATGCAGAAGGCTCAATTATCTGTTAGTGAATTTACAGGCTACAGCTTAGTTTATCGTCACGTGTACCGAGGTGCAGTGACAAGCTTTTGTTGCGCGCTATCCATAGAAACATAGAAACATAGAAATATAGAAATTAGGTGCAGGCCATTCGGCCCTTCGAGCCTGCACCGCCATTCAATATGATCATGGCTGATCATCCAACTCAGTATCCCGTACCTGCCTTCTCTCCATACCCTCTGATCTCCTTAGCCACAAGGGCCACATCTAACTCCCTCTTAAATATAGCCAATGAACTGGCCTCGACTACACTCTGCGGCAGAGAGTTCCAGAGATTCACCACTCTCTGTGTGAAAAACGTTCTTCTCATCTCGGTTTTAAAGGATTTCCCCCTTATCCTTAAGCTGTGACCCCTTGTCCTGGACTTCCCCAACATCGGGAGCAATCTTCCTGCATCTAGCCTGTCCAACCCCCTTAAGAATTTTGTAAGTTTCTATAAGATCCCCTCTCAATCTCCTAAATTCTAGAGAGTATAAACCAAGTCTATCCAGTCTTTCTTCATAAGACAGTCCTGACATCCCAGGTATCAGTCTGGTGAACCTTCTCTGCACTCCCTCTATGGCAATAATGTCCTTCCTCAGATTTGGTCCAGTCAGCAGAAAGACAATACATGATTACAAACGTGCCATTCAGTGTATAGATACATGATCCAGAACAAGGGGTCACAGCTTAAGGATAAGGGGGAAATCTTTTAGAACCGAGACGAGGAAAACATTTTTCACACAGAGAGTGGTGAATCTGTGGAATTCTCTCCCGCAGAAGGTAGTTGATGCCACAGTTCATTGACTATATTTAAGAGGGAGTTAGATGTGGCCCCTGTGGCTAAAGGGGTCAGGGGGTATGGAGAGAAGGCAGGTACAGGATACTGAGTTGGATGATCAGCCATGATCATATTGAATGGCGGTGCAGGCTCGAAGGGCCGCATGGCCTACTCCTGCACCTATTTTCTATGTTTCTATAGGGCAATAACGTTTAGTGCAAGGTAAAGCCAGCAAAGCCTGATCAAGGATAGTCCGAGGGTTACCAAGGAGGTAGATAGTAGTTCAGCACTGCTCTCTGGTTGAGGCAGGATGATCCAATTGCCTGATAACAGCTTGGAAGAAGCTGTCCCTGAATCTGGAGGTGTGCGTTTTCACACTTCTATACCACATGCCCCAATGGGAGAGGGGAGAAGAGGGAGTGGCCAGGGTGCCACCCGTCCTTGATCATGCTGCTGGCCTTGCCGAGACAGCGTGAGGTATAAATGGAGTCAATGGAAGGGAGGTTGGTTTGTGTCATGTTTACTGGATTTCTTGCGACTCCGAGAAATGTTCTTGAAATTTATCCTATGTTACCACCTTAATAATAACATTAATATTAACGTATTAACGTTAATGTTATTAGAATTTAGAAGATTGAGGGGGGGTCTTATAGAAACTCACAAAATTCTTAAGGGGTTGGACAGGCTAGATGCAGAAAGATTGTTCCCGATGTTGGGGAAGCCCAGGACAAGTTGTCACAGTTTAAGGATAAAAGGGAAATCCTTTAGGATCGAGATGAGAAAAACATTTTTCACACAGAAAGTGGTGAATCTCTGGAACTCTCTGCCGCAGAAGGTAGTCGAGGCCACAGTTCATTGGCAATATTTAAGTGGGAGTTAGATGTGGCCCTTGTGGCTAAAGGTATCAGGGGGTATAGAGAGAAGGCAGGTACAGGATACTGAGTTGGATGATCAGCCATGATCATATTGAATGGCGGTGCAGGCTCGAAGGGCCGAATGGCCTACTCCTGCACCTATTTTCTATGTGTCTATCTTTCTATGTAACATAGAAAATGTCATTGTAATCACGGTGCAACTAGATGGCAAAATGGCACGGCATTTTAGCAAATCGGCCAAAAAAAGGGCTTTGTGCACTCGATCTTGAAAAAGGCATTATCTTGGTGAATTCATCAAAAAAGGCACGTGGCATTTATGGCAAAATCCTGGCTTCAGTAATGATACAGCCTATGGGCTCTGCTGCTCCCTGGCGGCGGTGCGGCGCGGCGCTCCTTCAATACGTCGTTGGAGCGGGAGGGTTTTTGGCAACGGAATTGTGCGTTTTGCTGTGACACTATCAACTGCGTGGTACTTGATCCAAGAACACAACCGATCAACAAGCCTTCACCATTTCACGCCCGAGAATAAACGCCAGTTGCACCGGGCCCCAATCCTGCACTGCTTTGAGACACGCTGCCCCTCGGAAACTTCCCAGTCCGCGTCGAACCGGGGTCCAGACACTGAGACGGCAGGATCCGCCAACTCTCACTTGTAGGAAGGAACTGCTGATGCTGGTTTACACCGGAGATAGACACAAAATGTATTGTATTGTATTGTATTCAAATTTATTGTCATTGTCTCAATTTGAGACAACGAAATGAATTTCCCTTACAGGCAGTATCATTTAAAAAAAATCATCAAAATTTTTTTTTTTTTAAATTAAAAAATAATAATAAATAAATAATAAATAAATAATAAAACATATTAAAAATAAAATTGTAATTGAAATTTAAAAAAGCACAAACACAGAAAGTCCACGACACAACCTAACATAAATGGCACCAAGGTGAGGATGGCACCATAGTCCAGCCAGCCTCCCCTCCGTGTTCATCCGTGGACGGGGCCTTCCGAGCACCCGCAGTCGCCGCCCCGGGTTTAATTTAACACACTCACACCTGCACCCGAATACTTTCCCATTCTGGGGATAATAGCTTACCTTAGAACAAAAATGCTAATGTAGATCATGATATTGAAGTGCCGGCGACGCGTATGGAAAATATATTCTTTAATCGAATTTTACTCCGATTATTTACATTTTTTTAAATAACAAATGCATTGCTTGAAATGTATGGTTATGGTAGTATTTATTTCTGGTTTTCCCAGTGAAATTGTTCTTCGATGGTATTCAATATTTTTACTCTAATATAGCGAGAATAAGTGTGCAGTCAGAGGGTGGTGAATATGTGGAATTCATTGCACAGAAGGCTGTGGAGGTCAATCAATTGATATGTTTTCGGTGGTGATTGATACAGGGAAGGGAATGGAGGGTTATGGTATGAGTGCAGGCAGGTGGGACTAAGGGGAAAAAAAGTTGTTCGGCACGGACTTGTAGGGCCGAGATGGCCTGTTTCGGTGCTGTAATTGTTATATGGTTATATGGTTATTGGGGCTCAGCACGTACGTGGAATCTGGACATAACACACAAAGTTGTGGAGCAGCTCAGCATGTCAGGAAAGCATCTCAACATCTCTGGGAAACATGGATAGGTGATGTTTCTGGTCGAGACCCTTCTTCTGGAATCTGGCACAAGCTCTCGACCAGGAGGCTGGGTGGGCGGTGATGGAACATTTCCGAAGCTGCGGTGAAGGCATCAGGGCGTGGAATTGGAAAGTTGCTCTTCCACCGGACTGCAGACGTGGTGCACTAAGTGGTCTACACGGGGAACTAAACGGGGAATTAACGGACGGCCTGTTAAATAAAGATCACGTGCCGGAGTAATTCAGCGAGTTATGCCCCGGTCCCACTTAGGAAACATGAACGGAAACCTCTGGAGACTTCGTGCCCCACCCAAGGTTTCCTTGCGGTTCCCAGAGGTTCCCGGAGGTTTTTGTCAGTCTGCTTCCACTACCTGCAACCTCCGGCAACCACCTGCAACCTCTGAGAACCTCCGGGAACCGCACGGAAACCTTGGGTGGGCCGCAAAGACTCCAGAGGTTTCCGTGGAGGTTTCCTAAGTGGGACAGGGGCATAAGGCATAATTTGTGGAGGGAATGGATGGGATGGGCGACGTTTAGAAACATAGAAACATAGAAATTAGGTGCAGGAGTAGGCCATTCGGCCCTTCGAGCCTGCACCGCCATTCAATATGATCATGGCTGATCATCCAACTCAGTATCCCGTACCTGCCTTCTCTCCATACCCTCTGATCCCCTTGGCCACAAGGGCCACATCTAACTGCCTCTTAAATATAGCCAATGAACTGGCCTCAACTACCCTCTGTGGCAGAGAGTTCCAGAGATTCACTACTCTCTGTGTGAAAAAAGTTCTCCTCATCTCGGTTTTAAAGGATTTCCCCCTTATCCTTAAGCTGTGACTTAAGCTGTTAAGGGTTTCGAGTCGAAACCCTTCGACAGATTGGTCCTGGAGCATCCGGCTTAAAACAAGTGGCCGGTTAGTTGTCGTTAAAAATGCAAACATTTGGGACTAGTTTAATGCCATGACCTGAAATCCTAGCCTGGTTTTATTTTAGCTTTACATCGTAGACAGTCGGTCTAATATCTGACCTCCTACCAAGGGGTCGGACTTTTTGATTCACTAGTGCTCACGGAAACGGAAACGCAATGATGACAAGGGCCATGACTCCAGAACCAGGGGCCACACGCAGTATAAGAATAAGGAGTAAGTCATTTAGAACGGAGACGAGGAAACACTTTTTCTCACAGAGAGTGGTGAGTCTGTGGAATGCTCTGCAGGTTCTCTGGATACTTTCAAGAGAGAGCTAAATAGGGCTCTTAAAGATAGCGGAGGCAGGGGATATGGGGAGAAGGCAGGAACGGGGCATTGATTGGGATTGATCAGCCACGATCACATTGAATGGCGGTGCTGGCTCGAAGGGCCTCTTTCCGCGCTGTATTTAAACTAAACTAAAACCTGCTCTCTCGTATGTTCAGAATATCGCGAAAATGAGCACGGGGCTCGATAGAGGTCTCAACTACCCTCTGTGGCAGAGAGTTTAGAACAAAGACGAGTAAACACTTTTTCTCACAGAGAGTGGTGATTGTGTGGAATTCTCTGCCTCGGAGTGCAGTGGAGGCAGGTTCTCTGGATGTTTTCAAGAGAGAGCTAGATAGGACTCATAAAAATAGCAGAGTCAGGGGATATGGGGAGAAGGCAGGAACGGGTACTGATTGGGGATGATCAGACATGATCACATCGGATGGCGGTGCTGGCTCGAAGGGCCGAATGGCCTCCTCCTGCACCTATTGTCTATTGTTTATTGTCTATTGACAACCAATAAGCGGGGCGGGTCCCATGGAAGAGTCAATCAATCAATCACTCAATCAATCAATCACCTCCACATAAAGTGCAAGTGAAATGAATTTGCCAGCAGCGGTACAATGAAAAAGAACACACAAAAACGCAACAACAAAAAAAAAATTATCACAAACATCCACCACAGCATTCATGACTGTGGTGGGAGGCACAACATTTGGCCAGTCCTCCTCCATTTCCCCCCGTGGTCGGGACCTCAACCATCCGCAGCCTCCGCTGCGGGCGTCCAGATGTACAGACAAGGCAAAAGTCCAGGTAAGTCTGGAATCGGTGCATCCCCAGCGGAACGAAGTCATCTTCGTAAGCGAGACGGAGTTGTCAATGCAACTCAGTAGATCAATGATATGAGCTTTTTCCATTTACGCCGCAGTCCGGGCGATGCCAAGTTAGACTAACCCCTCTGCCTGCACATACTCCATATCCTCCATTCCAAACATAGAAACATAGAAACATAGAAAATAGGTGCAGGAGTAGGCCATTCGGCCCTTCGAGCCTGCACCATTCGCCATTCAATATGATCATGGCTGATCATCCAACTCAGTATCCTGTACCTGCCATTCTCTCCATGCCCCCTGACCCCTTTAGCCACAAGGGCCAAATCTAACTCCCTCTTAACTGTAGTCAATGTGCTGTGGCCTCAACTACCTTCTGTGGCAGAGAGTTCCAGGGATTCACCTCTCTCTGCGTGAAATGTTAACATGACAACTCTCCCCGCGATACTAAATAGGGGAAACCGCCGCCATTTATCCATATTTAGTTTGCTGAGTTCAGGGGAGAGGAGAGCTTGACCGAAGAAGCGGGTTCACATCAGAGAGTTCAGGGGAGAACGTGGGAGATAGTGGTGGGGATTATCCGGTGTGGCTGTGAAGCTTTGAAGATTGCTCAAGACGCAGAGAGGATCTGGGCGATAACAATATGGGTATCACAAGTAGAGTTGGCGATAATCTATCGAGTCCCGTGCTCATTTTCGCGATATTCTGAACACACGAGAGAGCAGGTTTTAGTCTAGTGTAAATACAGCGCGGAAAGAGGCCCTTCGAGCCAGCACCGCCATTCAATGTGATCATGGCTGGTCAACCCCAATCAATTCACCGTCCCTGCCCTCTCCCCATATCCCCTGCCTCCGCTATCTTTAAGAGCCCTATCTAGCTCTCTCTTGAAAGTATCCAGAGAACCTGCCTCCACTGAGGCAGAGAATTCCACAGACTCACCACTCTCTGTGAGAAAAAGTGTTTCCTCGTCTCCGTTCTAAATGGCTTACTCCTTATTCTTAAACTGCGTGTGGCCCCTGGTTCTGGACTCCCCCAACATCGGTAACACGTGTCCCGCCTCTAGCGTGTCCAAACCCTTAATAATCCTATACGTTTCAATAATATTCCCTCTCATCCTTCTAAACTCCACAGAGTGTACAAGCCCAGTTGCTCCATTCTCTCAGCATATGACAGTCCCGCCATCCCGGGAATTAACCTTGTAAACCTACGCTGCACTCCCTCAATAGCAAGAATGTCCTTCCTCAAATTACGGGACCA
The DNA here is from genome assembly GCF_028641065.1 of Leucoraja erinaceus. Taxonomy (NCBI): domain Eukaryota; kingdom Metazoa; phylum Chordata; class Chondrichthyes; order Rajiformes; family Rajidae; genus Leucoraja; species Leucoraja erinaceus. The sequence continues at coordinate 2,821 of NW_026576158.1, read as the reverse complement.
ATACTTCGATTATGTTGACTGCCATTTTGAGGCAGAGGCTCAAGATTTTTTTTTGATGGTTGGGAGATCCGAGGAGTGTCTACCCCTCTCTTTTAATTCCTGGTCGCGATGAAACCAATCAGTATGCTATTTCCCGCAACCCACAGAACGTCCATAGAACATCCGGCCACATAGCGAATTCCCTCAACATTCCAAGAAGCAAATAACGCGGTATCACCCAACATACCAGTTACTACCGAAGATAGACACGAAATGCCGGAGTGTCTCAGTCGGTCAGGCAGCATCTAATGGATTTAAAACCATGCACAGCACGGAGTCAGCATTGCTAAGGGTTTTTAACGATATCCTCCTGGCTAATGATTCTGGGGATTGTGTGGTTCTTGTCCTGCTGGACTTGTCTGCCGCCTTTGATACGGTGGACCATAATATCTTATTATCTCGGCTACAGCAGTTAGTGGGCATCTGCGACAGTGCCCTGGGATGGTTCAGGTCCTATCTGGCAGACAGAACCATGTGTGTTAGCCTTGCTGGGTTTGAATCCTCTTCCGCTCCCCTGTCATATGGGGTTCCACAGGGTTCGATTCTGGGGCCCCTGCTTTTCTCGCTGTACATACTTCCTCTGGGTTCCATCCTTAGAAAGCATGGCATCTCCTTCCACTGTTATGCAGATGATACCCAGCTTTATTTGCCGCTGAGGGGGGAAGATGCCCTTTTCTGTAAAATCGCTTCTGTCTTGTTTTGATGACATTAAGTCCTGGTTGGCCCTAAACTTTCTTGGATTTAATGAAAAGAAGACAGAGGTGATTTTATTTGATCCCAATGGCTGCCGTGAACCTCCATTTGTGATTTTAGGTCCATTGTCAAGGTACGTGAAGCCAACAGTTGTGAACCTGGGTTTTAGGATGGACAGTGACTTTAAATTAGATCGCCAAATCGGCGCGGTGGTTAAGTCCAGCTTCTTTCACCTAAGGAAGCTGGCGAAGGTGAAGCCCATTCTCGAGCGGCAGCATTTTGAGACAGTAATCCATGCCTTTATTACATCTAGGCTGGATTACTGTAACGCGCTCTATTTTGGTGTTGCTCGTTCTTCACTGGCTCGTCTCCAGTTGGTTCAGAATGCTGCTGCTCGCCTTTTAACATGGGACTCGAAAGAGGGAGCACATATCGCAACGCCAATTCTGGCCTCCCTAACTGGCTCCCGGTGCACTTTCGGGTTCATATTTTAAGTTACTGTTATTTGTTTTTTAAATCTCCTGAATGGGCTCGCCCCGCCTTAACCTCTCTGACTGCTCCAACCCATACACTCCTGCCCGGTCCCTCAGGTCAGCTGGTCAGCTGCTCCTGATGCCGGTACCGAGGTCTAGTCGGCAGGCTCAGAGGGGATAGAGCCTTCTCTGTTGCGCTCCGGCACTCTGGAACACCTCCTGCCGCCTGCACATCAGACAGGCCCCCTCACTGTCCATCTTCAAAATCCAGTGTTAAAAAAACGCATTTGTACTCCCTGGCTTTTGACCATGCCTGAGGCTTTGCTTTCTGTTTGTGGTGTTTTTGATGTTTTTTAATTTTACCTGTTGTTTCCTACTATTTCTTTTGATTTTTAGTTTTGGTGTGTATTAACTTTTTTGTCAATGATTAGTGATGTACAGCACTTTGTTGCAGCTATGTTTGTGTTTAAAGTGCTCTATAAATAAAATTATTATTATTATTATTATTATCTCTGGAGAAAAGGGACAGGTGACGAGGTGTCGGTTCGAGACCGTTCTTCAGCCCTATTATTACCATTGAGTTAAGAATGGACGGTAATAATCGCGAAAGGCTCGCCCACTTCTAACCAGCAATACCAAGTCAAGTCAAGTCAAGTCAAGTGTATTCGTCACATACACATACGAGATGTGCAGTGAAATGAAAAGTGGCAATGCTCGCGGGACTTTTGTGCAAAAACGTCAAACACAACAAACAACCAAACAAAACTATAAACACCATCACACATTCTTTTACATATTAAAATAAGAGTTGTTGGGGCGGAAGGAAAAACGGTCAGTAAAGGTAGTCCCCTGGTGAGATAGGGGCGTTTACAGTCCGAATGGCCTCTGGAAGAAAACTCCTTCGGTCACAACCCTCTCCGTTCTCACAGCATGGCAACGGAGGCGTTATTTGCCTGACCGTAGCAGCTGGAACAGGCCGTTGCAGGGGTGGAAGGGTTCTCCCATGATTTATTGGCTCTGGGATTGCACCTCCTGATGTATAGTTCGCTGCAGGGGGGCAAGTGAAGTGCCCATAGTGCGTTGTTTCGGCCGAACGCACACTACTCGTCTGCAGAGCCTTCTTGTCCTGGGCAGAGCAATTCCCAAACCAGATGGTAATGTTCACCGGACAAGAGGCTTTCCCGCAATCGCAGGTGTAGTCATCGATGTTTAAAAGGGCTGTGGCTGGTGTTAAGTAAATGACTCTACGACACGGGGCAATGCACTATGTTGACGCTTTCATTGAGATTCGATTGCATCCATTGGGGTTTTGTAAGGGTTCTTCCACTCCCGTGTGAGTTACGGGGGGTCGGCCAACCAGTTGACGTTTGGAAAGGGGACGATTCTATCAGTGAAACCCAGTAAGTTACGAATAAGTTATTTGATGGCAGCTATGCAACTAATATAAAATGCATCCCCTTAGTTAAACAACGTAGGGGAGATTCCCACCGGAGACGTGAGAAAGCATTTCGCTGCGTGGTATTCTTGGGGGGGATTGCAATAATCAATTGTTATGGTGGCACATGTAACTCTGAATCAGCCGTTATGGGCGAAAGAAATTTCAGTCCAGTCAAGTC